>NW_016825567.1:1684135-1712345 GCF_001698545.2 Rhinopithecus bieti | reverse complement strand
CGATTTTTTTTTTTTTTTTTCTTCCTGTTTTGGCAAGGAAAACTACTGAATTAAAATGCTTTACATTTTATCCAATTTGTAGTATGATGATGGGACTTGGTTGAAGAATAGTTCTAGTAGACATTATAAACAATATGATAGAAATACTGAGTCTTTTGCTACTCAGTGATAACCAAAAGAAAATATGACTCATTGAGTAATTGAGAAAGAAAATGTGTCTATACTTTCCATGAGGGCAGAAGTGTGAGCACTACTGTCTTTTTACATCTGTGCCAAAGTTGTTTGCCTTACATTCCAGAAGATAACTTTGAGAAGGAGTCCACAGACAAAAGTCTGACCCCTGCAGGTAGTAATTCTCAAGATGATTCACAAAACAAGTCATTAACTTAGCTTTGCACAGGTCATCTATTAGAGGCTAAAACTGCAATGTTCTACGTTATTCCTTTAAAGAGAATGAACAAATTTTACTCCTTGTTGATTTGTCCTGGGAATTCTCCATCAAGGAATTTTAGAGATGTTTAGGATGGAAATATTTAGTTTCTTCTCTTGATTCTATCTTTAGTCATAAGGAATACATTCTTTGTATGCAGAAAGTCTCTGAGTAGATTTACATTTAAATCTCTGTCCTGAAACGTCCTTTTGAAGCAGCTACATTGGAGTATGTATCCTGGGATTCGTCGTCATGCGCCAGGAAAATTTAGGACATGGACACACACAAGGAGTTTAGGAGCAAAGGTTTAATAGGCAGAAGAGAAGAGAAAGTAGAAACAGCTCTCTCTATAGAGAGAGGGATCACTGAGTGAAAAGGGCCGGTTGGTGGCAAATGCCCCAGATTTTATAGTCCAGTTTGAAGAGGTGGTGTCTGATTTACATAGGGCTCACAGATTGGTTCTATCAGGTAAGGCATTTACACAGTGCATGGGAAGGCTGGTCGCCCCAACCTAGTCTTATTAAGCAAATAGACTTTCCAGTTGATTGGTGGCACCTTGTCTGCTCCTTACAGTTATGTGGCTCACAAAGAGAGGAGAAGATGGAGCTGCCATCTTGCACATGTCTAGTTTCGAGTTCCTGCGGGCATTCACCCGTGCATGCTCCCAGGTTGCTTGTTTATGTCTGCTGCTCCACTTTACAGGCTGCTCTTCATTAGAAAAGAAAATAGTTTGGAGCTGCTTTTCCTTAAAAAGAAAAGCCTTACCGAGGACTCCCACACCCTTGCTATCTGCCTAAGTGATTTCTTAACTGCCATATCACTTTCAGCTAAAATACTATGAAGAGCTGGAACCTGAAGTGTTTTCATGGAAAACCTATCTTGGAACGTGATGCAATACACACCAACATTCTATAGTCTCTGTTCTCATTCCAAGATTGCTCCTGGAACTTCTGAATAAAAAATTCTTTATACTAGTCATTTATATATAAATGGAAAAGATAATGTAACTCAATGATGTTGTACTTTCATAATGAAAAACATATTGTCACACGTTTCTTCCAATGATTAAGCATTTTATTAAAGACACAATGTTGATTTCAGTGACATTATGACTTATTAGTTAATTTTTTTTAAAAATGTATGAGAATGTCTCTACATTCTCTTCTATTTCTCTGGGTCTTGAACATTTACCAAGATTGATATGAATATATAACAATGAAAACTGCTTAAGAGTGTTGTGGGGAAGGCAGACACAAAGTAAAGCTCAAATTGCACGATTCTGAACGCATGATTTAAAAAGATAGGGCAAAATGTGTTTTTACTTTTTCAAAATTATAGTATTTGCTTTCTATTTTGACTTTGGAAGTCATGCTATTAATAGTACAGCAAGAGTTTTCAGAAAATGGAATTCTCATATACATGATATATTTCACAGAAGTTAGAGACTTTCTTGTCTTCATCTTCTCTAGCATGAAACCTTGAAAAAACAAAAAACAGAAATTCACTTTACAAAATGTAATAATCCTTCAAACTTACTAGTTATGGTAGAAACTGGATGGCTCTTAATCAAGCTAGTTTTCTTTTCTGCTGGGTTCGCAGCTAGGCTTCAGTTTTGAATTATTCTTGAAGTTGGATATGACAATGGCCATGTGACTAATGTCCAGCTCACTGGTCCACATGTTGTGGGTGAAAGTGATGCATCCTACTTCCAATCCTGGCTCAATAAATCAAAGAGAATTTAAAAGTACAAAATTGTTGAGCTGAAAGAGTTGGAAATGTAACTGCCACTACATTTCCAAAAATAGAATGTAAGATTGAAGTAGCTTTTGAGGAACAAATGACCATGAGACCTAGCTCTATAACAAAGATAAAATTAAGGGTGCAGATTCCTACTGAAACAGGAATCAGGCTTTCAAAGCCTCTACAATAGCAAAGGAAGGACTTATCTTCCATATCAACCTCAGGTGTGTCTATAGAGGATAATGATCAAGGAAGATATTTCAATAGCCTGTAGGGAGGGGGCCAGGGAGAGCAATGGATAAGGGAGAGTTCCCAAAAACTAGACTTAGTCTAATAAAGGAATTTTCTCCTCCAGATGTGTAGGGACCCTTCAAAATGTTTCCCTGCAAGATTTTATAAATTCTTGCCACAGTCACATGTTTTCCTCTTCTGAATGGAAGCTTTTAATGGGGTTATTATATTATTTCACTACCTTCATAAATTGAATATGTGATGTGAAAGTAAAGGGTGGAAGTGGAGTTGCCAATTAATGAAGAGCCACATTTGGACTTAATGAAGAGTTTTCACATCGCTAGAAAATACTGGACTTTGATCTGGATGTGGTCACTGAATAGAACTTTGAGGGAGTGGAAGAATGTGTTCTTTATGTGAAAGTAAAAGAAAAAAGGATATTTAGTGACTAAAAACAGAATGTGAAGAGACTGGATACATTTAACAAAATCTCTTTTTCCTGTGTTTCTGATACACATCTTCCAGCCTTGACAATAGAAAATTTGGCCAAAAGTCTGAGTGTTGGCCTATTGAATTGATATGGTTTGACTCTGTGTCCCCACCCAAATATCATGTTGAATTGTGATTCTGAGTGTTGGAGGTAGGGTCTGCTGGGAGGTGATTAGATCATGGGGGTGGACTTCCCCTTTGCCCTTCTTGTGATAGTGCGTGAGTTCACAGGAGATATGGATGTTTAAAAGTGTATAGCACTTCCCCTTTTGCCCTCTTTCTCCTGCTCTGCCATGGTAAGACATGTTTGCTTCCCCTTCACCGTCCGCCATGATTGTAAGCTTTTTGAGTCCTCCCAGTCACACCTCCTGTACAGCTTCCAGAGCTGTGAGTCAAATATACCTGTTTTTTTTTTTTTTTTTTTTTTTTTTTTAGTATAAATTACCCACTCTCAGGTAGTTCTTTTAGCAGTGTGAGAATAACCTAATGCAAAATGTAGATATGATATATGCCATATCTAAGCCTAGTCCATTAAAAACTCCCTGTATGTTTCTCTATTCTCTCCTTCTTTGCCTTTAGTTAGATTTTAAATGCCTAAGTTGACCATAGAAGCCATGTTTTGAAGATAGCAGAGGCCCCATCAGCCCGAGTCCTTGAATACTTGCATGGAGGAGGAAACCTCTCACCTCAACTGTGGTATTTGGCTTTTGTGTAAATGAGAAATGTCCATACAGATAAGCCAAAGAAAGCTCAGCATTATGTGTTTTGTAAGGTAGAATACCTAAAAAATACGATAGTCAAAATATACAGTTTTTAAAAATCCAACTGAAAATAGTATTTCATAAGATAAAGAAATCCAGAATAGTTTATTGCTAATTTTAGTTGAAATTATGTTCAAAATTATAAAATTTTGCATTGTGTTATTATCTCAACAACTAAACAACTATTCTGTTTTTAATAGTATTTCTGTTATTGATGCTAAAAGCTAAGGGAATTAATTTCTTATATTTTGATGTACTATGGGCTTGAATGTTTGTTTCCCGGCAAAATTCATATGTTGAAATCCTAACCATTAATGTGATGATATTAGGAAGTAGGGCTTTGGGGGATGATTAAGTCATGAAAGTGGATCCCTCATGAATGAGATTTGCTCCCTTATGAAAGAGGCACTAGAAAGCTCTTTCCAGCCCTTCCACCACATGAAAAGTGAGAAGTCACCACCTATGAACCAGGAAGTAGGCCTTCCTCACACATCAAATTTGATGGCACCCTGATCTTGGACTTCCCAGCCTCCAAAACTGTGAGAAATAAACTTGTGTTGTTTGTAAGCTACCCCATTTATAAACAACGGAACTGAACAAAGTAAGACACAATAGAGACATTTTGTATAAATTTCTGGAAGGAAATAGAACACGAAATTGTGGAAATTACAATATTACACATAAGGTTGACCACTTGTATGTTAGCAAATTCTTTAGTGGACTGAATAATGTCAATTAAAAATATAAAGGCAAAAAATGGGTGCTTGACAGTAATTAAAATTGGGGAAGGTTTCAGAACAATTAGAAGAGTAATTGGGAAACACATTTCTTTATGGCAAGAATGTTGGCATCTCATAAGGCTCAGCTTCAGATCTGCCACCACCTGAACATCCCAACTGAAATTTTGGCCTGAGAAGAAAGCAGTCAAGACTTTGTGACAGGTTCCATACCTTGATGTATTGCTTTTCTCCTCCTTTCAGTTTAAAGGGCCTCTGATTTGGCAAGAGCTATACATATTTCCACATTTCCTCTGTAGTAACTTCCTCAGAACCCAGCTAGTAGTGATACTACTTTTTTTTTTTTTTTTTTTTTTTTTGATGAAGTCTCACTCTGTTGTCCAGGCTAGAGTGCAGTGGCACAATCTCAGTTCACTGCAAGCTCCACCTCGCAGGTTCATGCCATTCTCCTGCCTCGGCCTCCTGAGTAGCTGGGACTATAGGTGCCCACCACCATGTGTGGCTAATTTTTTGTACTTTTAGTAGAGATGGGGTGTCACCGTGTTAGCTAGGATGGTCTCAATCTCCTGACCTTGTGATCCGCCCTCCTCAGCCTCCCAAAGTGCTGGGATGAAAGGCATGAGCCACCACACCTGGCCTAGTGGTACTAATTTTTATACTGCTGAATCTCTATGCTGTATTGTATCTCTATGTTTATTGATCATTTGTTATGTGTCAGGCACTGCTTCTAAATATTAAAGAAACAGTAATGAAGAAAACATACAAAAATCCCTGCCATCATGGATCATACTCTAATGGAAAAGAGAGAAAGTGAAAAAAGATAAATAGATAAATTACACAGTGTTATAATGTTAGTTACAATTACTAAGGAGAACAATAGGGCAAGGAAGGGGGATACAAATAACCGAGATGGAAATGAAAATTTTAGAAAAGTTTAGAAAATTTCTAAAAAAAAATTTAGAAAATACAATAACATATTTCTCTGTTTTCATTGAAAATGTGAAATTTGAGTAATAACCCGAAGGAAGATTTCTGTCCAAGCTGATATACACAAGGTTAATTCCAAGAAGAAGAACAGGCGCAAATACCTGAGGTGGAAGCATGCCTGGCACATGTAAGGAACAGTAAGAAGGCTGGAGAGACTGGAGTCAAATGTGATAACAGAAAGACGATAGGTCACATAGGACTTTGTGATGAATAGCAAAAAGTTCCACTCAAAGTGACATGGAGAGATATTAACAAGTTCTTAGCAGGGAAACAATCTGACTTGACAAGATTGCTACAGCTCCAATGTTGAAAATAAAGTGAAGAAGCCTCAGCTAGAATTAAGGTGACAAGTTAGGAGGTTATTACACATATCTAGGCAAGATATAATGGTGGTTTAGACAAGAAAAGTGAAAGTGCCTAGAAGTTATCAAATTCCAGGTGTAATTTGAAGCTAGAGTTAACAGGGTTTTGTAATTGATAAGATGTGGCTTCTGAGAGTAAGAGAAGAATCAGAGATGGAGTCAGTCCAAATTTTTTTTTGTCCAGAATGACTGAAATAATTGAATTATCCCTTACCTAAGATGATGTGTCAGGCTGTTTTTGCATTGCTACAAAAGAATACCTGAGACTGAATAATTTATAAAGAAAAAAGTTTTAATTGGCTCACAGTTCCGTAGGTTATACAGGAAACATGGCTCTAAAATCATGCTTACCTTCTTGTGAGGCCCCAGGAAGCTTCTGATTGTGGCAGAAAGTGAAAGGACTGCAGGCATGTCACATGGCAAGAGCAGGAGAAAGAAAGTGGGGGTGAGGCCCCAGACTTTTAAACAACCAGATCTCCTGGGTGAACTGAGCACAAACTCGCTTATCATGAAGGGATGATGCTAAACCATTCATGAAGGATTTGTCCAATGATCCAGTTGCCCCCCACTAGGTCAGACCTCCAAAGTGGGAATCACATTTCAACATGAGATTTGGAGGGGACAAATATCCAAACCGTATCAGATAGGGAAGTCTAGAGGAGGGGTCAGTTTAGAGGGAAATATGAGGAGTTCAGATTTGACATGTTTAACTGTGGGATGTTCTCTAAACATTACAAGTAGGGATGCTGAACGGGAGGTTGGGATAACTGTTTAGAGTACAGCACAGAATTTTGGGCTGTGATAAGGATGTGGAGCAGCATACAGATGCTGTTTCAAGCTGAGATATTGACTGATATCACTTAGGGATTGAGTGTAGCGAGAAAAGACAAGCAGTTTGAGAACAGCACTCTGACATTTAGTTATATGAAAGAAAAGGAGGAACCATCAGAAAGAATCTGAAAAGGAGTGGTCAGAAAGATAGAAGAAAAATGAGGCACACAAGGTTTCATGGAAACCAAGTACAGAAAATGTTTCAGGGAGGCATGAGTAATCTATCAATCTTACCAAATGCTGCCGACAGGTCAAGTAAAACAAGGACGGAGAAATTATGTTTGAAGTTAGAAATGTGGACATTAGGAATGACACTGAGTTTTACCAAAGTGATGGGGACAAAAACCTGATTGAAGTGGAATCAACAGACATTGTAAGAATAAATAGTTGGAGGAAGTGATTATCAACTTTTCATTTGATGGATACAAGTGATAGTATTTCCAGTATAAATTAAAATGAATTTTACTATCTTGGCACACATTGTTGCAAATGAGGACTCAAGCTCATAGTTATCAAATATTTATTGCAATTTATAAAATCAGCATGAAACTGCCACATTGCAAGATCAAGCTTCAACGTCATCTCTTTTGTGAAATCTTTCCTGCCTCCATCAATTAATTGCTGTTTGTCGTGCTTCTCAAACACTTCATAAATACATTTGCAATACTACATTGTCTTGTAATAATTTATGTCTGTCTCTTCCATTACACTGTGACTCCCTCATATTTATATAAAAGTATAGTGTTTGGGCCAGGCTCGGTGGCTCACGCCTGTAATCCCAACACTTGGGGAGGCCAAGGCAGGTGGATCACAAGGTCAGGAGTTCAAGACCAGCCTGGCCAAGATGGTGAAACCCTGTCTCTACTAAAAATACAAAAATTAGCCAGGTAGGGTGGCAGGCGCCTGTAATCCCAACTAACTACTCAGGAGGCTGAGGAGGCAGAATCGCTTGAACTCAGGGTGGGTGCCAGAGGTTGCAGTGAGCCAAGATTGCACCACTGAACTCCGGCCTAGGTGACAGAGTGAGATTCCGTTTCCAAAAAAAGTACACTGTTTGGTAAAAGTATGCATTCAGAAATGATTGGTGAATGAACGAATGAATTCATATCACATTTTAAGTCAGTCTAAATGATATAGTGGAAACAGAAAGGAAATTTATTGTTAAGGATTACAGGTAAATGCAGAATTCTCATTCATTTTTCCCAAGATCAAAAGCCTGGTACTTCAGGAAAATGCATATGTCTCTGAGTGTAACCATGCACTGTCCCTCTTATTATAAATAAAATAAAAGATAATAAATGTGCCATCCAACTATTATAATGCTTTCATATTATTTTGTTTGTTTCATATTACCAGTTTTTAAACTCTCATTTTCTCGTGATAACATTCAGATTAGCAACCCAGTATGTACACAGATAACAGATGATCTAGGTAAAGTTTTTTCCTCTGGGACAGAAATCTGGAATTTGGTTCCCAGATTTTTTTTCAGAACCTCCATGTCCTCAGAACTTACCAGTGCTCAAACTAACATTATGACAATTTTATTTTAAAAGAGAAACAGTTAGCCTGCTTTGAAATACTGGATTGTTCTGTGAAGCTACTCTCCTAAGGGTAATTAGTTTTATATTAATTTTAATATGACCATTTTATAGTTTGCTCTCACACATGATTATGTTAGTGGTGCTGAAATAGAGTACAAGAAAAATATCTATTAAAACTAAAATATTAACTGTATATATAAAGTCTTTCATGTCACTCTACACAATTAATAAATAATTGTAGTGGAAGCCAAACTACTAGTAAGAAAACCCTGACTAGAACTATGTACTGGAATAAATTTATAGGTTTAAGGTAATATGCTATCTCTATTCTAAATAACATTACAAAATATTTTATGATGATAAATTTGTATTTGCTCATTTTATTTTTTATTTTTTATTTTTTATTTATTTATTTATTTTTTTTTGCTCATTTTTATTCTTGTTTCTTAAAAAAGAAACTTAAAGCAAAGAAAATCTTTGTATATTTTTTCTTTTATACTAAGAAATTGTTGATCTTGAGGAAGAAAAGTTAAATCTGTCTATCTGTCTTTCATCTCTATCTCCCCAAGTTGAAATTTTATCTTTAAGAATATTAACTTTAAAATTTATATCAACTTCACTATAATTTTCAAGACTATATCAAATAAAATACAACATTTGGGTGAATTGTTTAATATATTTATTTTAATGAGCAGTTAGAGAATTTGGGTATAGAAGACAATAAAGCACATTCCCAGTTGTGTGTTAAATCTGTCTGTCTATGGGGTGAGACTGTTTGTTTCTCTCTATGGGGTGAGTCTCCTTCTTCTTGAGAAAAGTTGAGGGACAAGTAAAGGGGACACTGTCTTTCACCTTAGTTACAAGACCAGCCGCATGGAGGTAAAGCATGAAGTGGGCTATTTAAGATCTGATCCCTGATTTTAGTCCTTGGATCTTGGATGGCATTTCTGGATCTGCCCTGATCCAGAAGGGAGACTGCTATGAAGGGTGAGTCCCAGGCCAGGCAGCATTTACCACAAGCTGATTGGAGAGCCTTTAAATGTTAAAGGAACATCAGTGGTATCCTGGCAGTACTCCTCATGGGCATGTAGGAGTGGTGGCCATGGGGTGAGGCTCCTCTGCCTGTAAAAAGGAAAGGAAAGAGTGGGAAAGACTGTATCTTGCGGTTTAAGTGCCAGCTCAGCTGCAGTACAGTAGAACACGTAAGGTGACATGTAAGAACATGCCAGTAGATATGTAAGGTTTCCTGACTCAAGTTTCTGGCTCTCAGGTGGCACTTTGTGACCCATTCAGAGCCCAGGGAGCTCATCACCCTGAAGGAAGGGCAGAAGCCTGGCTCTCTTTACCACCTTCTGATTGTGGAGCTCCAGGACCTTGAATGAACATAGGCAGTAGCCAGGTAGTGGTTACAGTGGGTCTTGGGCAAGACCCACTGCTGTGCTGCCTTCAGGTCTGACCCAGTGCAGTCCCAGTGGTTGTGGCCACAGAGGTGCTTGTGTCACCTCACCCTCAGCTACTGGCAACACAGAAGACAGAGACAGACTCCATTTATTTGGGAGAAAGTGAGGGAAGGGAACAAGACTATCTGCTTGGTTATCCAGAGAATTATTCCAGTTCTTATCCATGACCACCAAGGTGGTATCTCTGTGAGAATGTAAGAACCACAGTGTTACTGGGCTTAGGGTGCCCCTTAATGAAGACACAGCTTACATCACAGCACCCAAGTCCTTTTAAACATCTGGAAAATATTCCCAAGAAGGACTGGACTGCAAAGACTATAATAAATATCTAATTCTTCAATGCACAGACATAGACAAATATCCATAAGCATCAAGACCTTCCAAAAAAACATGACCTCACCAAACAAACTAAATAAGGCACCAGGGACCAATTCTGGAGAAACAGAAATAGGTGATCTTTCAGACAGATAATTCAAAATAGCTGTGTTGAGGAAACAAAGAAGTTCAAGACAACACAGAGAAAGAATTCAGAAGTCTATCACATAAATTTTAAAAGAATATTGAAATAATTAAAAAGAAGCAAGCAGAAATTCTAGAGTTGAAATATGCAATTGACTTACTGAAGAATGCATCAGACCTTTTCAATAGCAAAAATGATCAAGCAGAAGAATGAAGATAGGTTATTTGAAAATAGACTATCAGATGAGGCAAAAAAAAAAAAAAAAAAAAAGAAAGAAAGAATTAAAGAAAAATCCCCAAACGATTTAGAAAATAGCCTCAAAAGAGCAAATATAAGAGTTGTTACCCCAAAAGAGGAATTAGAGAGAGAGAGAGATAGGGATAGAGCATTTATTCAAAGGAATAATAACAGAGAACGTCCATAAAATTAGAGAAAATTACCAATATTCAAGTACAAGAAGGTTATAAGCAAGTATATTTAACCCAAATAAGACTACCTCAAGGCATTTAATAATCAAATTCCCAAAGAACAAGGATAAGGATAAAGAAGGGATTATAAAAGCAGTAAGACAGAAAACAAAACAAGAACAACAACAATCCCATACACAAATAGCATACAATGGAGCTCCAGTCTGTCTGGCCACAGACTTTTCAGTGGAAACCTTACAGGCCAGAAGAGAGTAGTGCGACGTATTCAAAGTGCTGAAGGAAAAAAAAATTACCCTAGAATAGTATATCTGGTGAAACTATCCTTCAAACATGAAGGAGATGTAAAGACTTTCTTAGACAAACAAAAGCTGAGGGATTTAATTAACACCAGACCTCTCCTACAAGAAAGGCTAAAGGAAGTTCTTCAAACTGAAAGAAAAGGATGTTAATGAGCAATACAAAATCACCTGAAGATACAAAACTAACTGCTAATAAGAAGTACACAGAAAACCCCACAGTATTATAGAACAGTAACTGAGGTGTGTAAACAACTCTTAAGTAGGAAAGACTAAATGATGAACCAATCAAAATTAGTAACTATGACTACTTTCAAGATAAGGAAACATAATAATATATAAATAGAAACAACAAAAAATTAAAAAACTGGGAAGACAAAGTTAAAGTATAGACTTTTTATTAATTTACTTTCTTTATTGTGTGTGCAGTGTCAAGTTGTTATCAGCTTAAAATAATGGGTTATAAGACAGTATTGCAAGCCTCAAATCAAAAAACACACAATGGCTACACAAAAATTTAAAAACAAGTAATTAAAGCACACCACCAGAGAAAATTACGTTCACTAAAAGGAAGACAGGAAGAAAGGACAGAAGGAGTAAAAGACCACAAAACAACCAGAAAACAAATAAGAAAATGGCAGTAGTAAGTCCTAACTTATCAATAATAACATTGAATGTAGTTGGACAAAACTCTCCAAAAGACTTAGAGTGGTTTAATGGATAAAAAAAAAAAAGGAATCAATAATCTGTTGCCTTCAAGAAACATACTTCACTTATAAGGACACACACAGGCTGAAAACAAATGGATGGAAGATGATATTGAATGCCATTGGAAAACAAAAAGAGACAAGGAGTAGTTATATTTATATCAGACAAATAGATTTCAAGAAAAAAAAAACTATAAAAAGAGACAAAGAAGATCACCATGTAATGATAAATGGGTCAATATAGAAAGAGTATATAACAATTGTAAATATATATGCACCCAACATCAGAGCAAATAAATATAGGGCAAATATGATTGGAACTAAAGAAAGAGATAGACCACAATACAATAATAGCTGGAGACTTCAACACCTCACTTTTAGCATCAAAGAGATCTTCCAGACAAAAAAAAAAAAAAAAAAAAAAAAAAAAAAAAAATCAAAGAAGAAATATTGGATTTAATCTACATATAGGCCAAATGGATAAATAAATATTTACAGAACATTTCATCCAACAGCTGAAGAATACACATTATTTAATTCAGCATGTGGATTATTTTCAAGGACAGACCATATTATGTGTCACAAACAAGGTTTTTCCTTCTTTTTTTTTTTTAGATGGAGTTTCGCTCTTATTGCCCAGGCTGGAGTGCAATGGCATGACCTCAGCTCACTGCAACCTCTGCCTCCTGGGTTTAGGCAGTTCTCCTGCCTCAGTCTCCTAAGTAGCTGGGATTGCAGGTGCCCTTCACCAAGCCCAGCTAATTATTTTATTTATTTATTTATTTTGTAATTTTAGTAGAGATAGCTTCTCCATATTGGCATGGCTGGTCCTGAACTCCTGACCTCAGGTGATCCGTCCACCTCGGCCTCCCAAAGTGCTGGGATTATAGGCACGAGTCACTGTGCCTGGGTCACAGACAAGTCTTAAAGTATTCAAAAAAGATGAAATTGTATCACGCATTTTCACTGACCACAATGGAATAAGACTAGAAATCAATAACAAGAGAAATTTTGGAAAACCATACAAACACATGTAAATTAAACAATATGCTCCTGACGACCAGTGAGTCAATGAAGAAATTAAGAAAGAAATTGAAAAATTTCTTGTAATACATGTCAATATAATCACAACATATCAAAATCTATGGAATACAGCAGAAGCAGTATTCAAAGGGAAGTTTATGGCTGTAATTGAATACATCAAGAGAAAAGAAAAATTTCAAATAAACAATCTAATGATGCATCTTAAGGAGCTAGAAAAGCAAGAGCAAACCAAAATTAGTAGGAGGAAATAAATAATAAAGATCAGAGCAGAAATAAAAAATTTAAAATGAATACAACACAAAATATCAATTAAACAAAAATTATATTCTGAAAAGATAACCAATATAGACAAACCTTTAGTTGGGTTGATAAGAAAAAAAGAGAAGAGCCAAATAAATAAAATCAGATATTTAAAAAAGAGATATTACAACTGATAACTGATACCACACAGAAATTCAAAGGATCATTGGTGGCTAATATGAGCCACTACATGGGAATAATTTTGAAAATCTAGAAGAAATGGATAAATTTCTAGACACATAAAACCTACCAATGTTGAATCATGAAGAAATTCAAAATATAAACAGATCAATAACAATGAGATAGAAGTTGCAATAAAATGAATTCCAGGAAGGAAAAGTCAAGGACCCCATGGCCTTACTGCTTAATTCTAACAAATATTTAAAGAACAACCAATACCAATGCTACTCAAACTACTACAAGAAAATAGAGGGGGAGGAACTACTTTTGAACTCATTCTATGAGGTCTATTTTATGCTGATACCAAAACCAGATGAAGACACATAAAAAAAAAAATCATAAGCCAATATCACTGATGAATATTGAGGCACAAATGCTCAACAAAATACTAGCAAACTCAATTCAACAACACATTAAAAACATCATTTATCATGACAAAGTGGGATTCATTCCATGAATGCAAAGACGGTTCAACTGACATAAATCAATCAATGCTACACATCATATCAACAGAATGAAAGACAAAAACCATATGATAATCTCAATTGATGCTGAAAAATGTGATAAAATTTAACATCCCTTCATAATAAAAAACCTCAAAAAACTGGATGTGTAAGGAATATATGTCAACATAATAACATCCATATACAACAGACATGTAGCTGGTATCATACTGAATAAGGAAAAACGGAAAGCCTTTCCCCTAAGTTCAGGAACATTATAAGGATGACTACTTTCAATTGTGTTATTCAACATAGTACTAGAAGCCTTTACTAGAGCAATCAGGCATAAGAAACTAATAAAGGCATTCAAATTGTAAAAAAGAAGTCAAATTATTTTTTGCTGATGATATGATCTTATTTTTGGAAGAACCTAAAGACTCCACCAGAAAAACTTAGAATTGATAAATATATTCAGTAAAGTTGCAGGACACAAAATCAACATACAATAATCAGTAGCATTTCTATATGCCAACAGCAAATGATCTGAAAAAAAAATCAAGAAAGCAATTCATTTACAGTAGCTATAAATAATTGAAAATACCTTAACTTAACCAAAGAAGTAAAAGCTCTCTATAATAAAACCTATAAAACATTAATATTAGAAATCGAAGAGGACACCAAAAAATGAAAAGATATTCCATTTTCATGGATTAGATAATTAATATTGTTAAAATATCTGTACTATCCAAAACAATCTGCATATTCAATGCAGTCTCTATCAAATTACCAATGAAATTCTCTACATGAATAGAAAAAAAATCCTAAAATTTATATGGAACCACCAAAGACCCAGAATAACCAAGAAATCCTAAGCAAAAGGAACAAAACTGGACGAATCACATTTCCTGACATTAAATTATGTTACAGAGCAATACACATAGGCTATACACATAGGCCAATGGAACAGAATAGAGAACCCATAGATAAATTCATACATCTATGGTGAACACATTTTTGACAAAGGTATCAAGAACATGCATTGGAGAAAGAATAGTATTCAATATATGGTGCTAGAAAAAACTGGATATCCACATACAAAAGAACAGAACTATGCCCCATAACTTGCCATATAGAAAAATAAAATGAAAATGGATTAAAGACTTAAATCTAAGACCTCAAGCTATGAAACTACTACACAAAAACTTTGGGGGAACTCTCCAGAACACTGGACTGGGCAAAGATTTCTTGAATAATACTCCACAAGCATGGTCAGTCAAAACAAAGACAAATGTGATCATATCAAATTAAAAAGCTTCTGCACAGCAAAAGAAAAAAATCAACAAAGTGAACAGACAACCTACAGAATGGGAGAAAATATTTGCAAACTAACCACCTAATAAGGAAACATATAAGGATCGCAAAAAACTCCTTAGGGAAAAACACATTTATCTGATTTTTAAATTGGCCAGAGATCTGAATAAATATTTCTTACAAGAAGGCATACAAATGGCAAACAGGTGTGTGAAAAGGTGTTCAACATCATTAATCATTAGAGAAATGCTGATAAAAAATACAGTGAGATATTGTCCCACTCCATTTAAAATGGCTTTCCTCCAAAAGTCAGGCAATGAAATATGCTGGTGAGGATGTGGAGAAAAGGGAACTATTGTACATTGTTGGTGGAAATGTGAATTAGTGCAACCACTATGGAGAACGTTTGTTAAGCTCCTCAAATACTAAAAATGGAGCTTCCTTATGATCCAGCAATGACACTCCCAGGTTGATATGGGTTGGCTCTGTGTCCCCACCCAAATCTCATTTTGTAGCCCCCATAATTCCCACTTCTTGCGGGAGGAACCTGGTGGAAGATGAATGAATCTTGAGGGCGGGTCTTTCCCTTGTTGTTCTCATGATAGTGAATGGGTCTCATGAGATCTGATGGTTTTAAAAATGGGAGTCTCCCTACATAAGCTCTTTTTTCTTTTTGCCTGCTGCCATTTGCCAAGATGTGACTTGTCTTCTGCCATGATTTTGAGGCCTCCCCACCCATATGGAACTGAAAGTTCAGAAATTTTCAGTCTCGAGTATGTCTTCAGCAGCAGCAAAAAAAAAAAAAAAAAAAAAGGACTAATATATATGGCAAATTGGTACCAGGGGTGGGGTGCTGATGAAAAGATACCCAAAAATGTGGATGTGATTTTGGAACTGGCTAACAGGCAAAGGTTGGAACAGTTTGGAGGGTTCAGAAGAAGACAGGAAAGTTAGGAATCTCCTAAAGACTTGTTGAATAGCTTTGCCCAAAATGCTGATAGTGATATGGGCAATAAAGTCTAGGCTGAGGTGGTCTCAGATGGAGATGAGGAACTTGTTGGGAACTGGAGTAAGGGTGACTCTTGCTGTGTTTTAGCAAAGAGATGGGTGGCATTTTGTCCCTGCCCTAGAGATTTGTAGAACCTTAAACTTGAGAAGGATGATTTAGGGTACCTGGCAGAAAAAATTTCTAAGCAGCAAAGCATTCAAGAGGTGACTTGGGTGCTGTTAAAGGCATTCAGTTTTATAAGGGAAGCAGAGCATAAGTTTGGAAAAATTGCAGCTTGACAATGAGATAGTAAAGAAAATTCCATTTTCTGAGGAGAAATCCAAGCTGGCTGCAGAAATTGCATAATTAATGAGGAGCTGAATGTTAATCCTCAAGACAAGGAGGAAAATTTCTCCAGGGCATGTCAGAGGTCTTCACAGCAGCCCCTCCTATCACAGGCCCAGAGGCTTAGGAGGAAAAAGTGGTTTGGGAGACTAGTCCCTATGCTGTGTGCAGTCTAGTGACCTGGTGCGCTGTGTCCCAGCTGCTTTAGCCATGGCTGAAAGAGACCAACATTGAACTCAGACCATGGCTTCAGAAGGTGCAAGACCAAAGCCTTGGCAGCTTCCACATGGTGTTGAGCCTACCTGTGCACAGAAATAAAGAATTGGGGTTTGGGAACCTCTGCCTAGATTACAGAAGATGTATGGAAACGCCTGGGTGCCCAGGCAGAAGTTTGCTCTGGAGTGGGGCACTCATGGAGAACCTCTGCTAGGGCAGTGCAAAAGAGAAATGTGGAGTTGCATGTCATGGAGGCTGCATTAGAAGAAAAATTTATTTTTCTCATTATCCTTCCAGGTTACTTGGCTGAAGCCCTGTAAATTGGACTGATGAAAGACAAATTAATGAGAGAAATTATTTACAATAAAATAAAAATGTATTCTACATACATTTTATATATCATGGGAGTCTTCGTAAGGAAATAAAGACCCAAAGAAACCATTAAATCTGAGTGTTTTTATATTATGTTTGATGAAGAATGAATGGTTTTGAAAAATGTGGTAGGACAAAAAGGTATATACTAAGCATAGCCAATATAATTTGAATGTTCTCTCCAACTCTCAAGTTGAGATGTTATCCCAGTGTTGGAGGTGGGGCCTGTTGGGAGGTGTTTTGATCATGGCAATGGGCTCCTCATGAATGGCACAGGCCATCTCCTTGGTGAAAAGTGAGCTCTTGTTCTGAGTTTACATGAGATATGGTTGCTTAAAAGTATGTGGGACCTCCCTCCTATGCTTTCTCTCACTTGCTCTTGCTTTCACCATGTGACATGCTTGCTTTCCTCATGTAGTGTGTCTGCCCCCACTTTGCCTTCTGCCATGATTGCAAGCTTCCTCAGCCTCTTCTAAAAGCTGAGCTGATGTCAACACATGCTTCCTGTAAAGCCTGCAGAACTGCAAGCCAATGAAAACCCCGTTTTCTACAAATTACCCAGTTTTAGATATTTCTTTAAAACAATACAAGACTGACCAAATACAGATAATTGGTACCAAGGATAGGGGTGCATTGCTGTAAAGATACGTGGAAATGTGGAAGTAGCTTTGGTACTCATACTGGGCAGAGGTTGGAAGAGTTTAGAGGGCTAAGAAGAAGACAGGAAGACAGGCAAAGTTTGGAAATTTTTAGAGACTGGTTAAGTGGTTGTGACCAAAATGTTGAGAGTGATATGACAGTGAAGGCCAGGTTAATGAGGTCTCAGATATAAATGTGGAAATTATTGGAAACTGGAGCAAAGTCACAAGTGTTATGCCTTAGCAAAGAACTTGGCTGCAATGTGCCCCTGCCCTAGGGCTCATGGGAAGTTAGAACTTAAGAGTGATTATTTAGAGTATCTGGTAGAATTTCTGAGCAGCAAAGTGTTCAAGAAGTCATCTGGCTGCTTCTAACAACCTATGCTCAGATGTTGGAGCAAAAAAATCTTAAAGTTGGAACTTACATTTAAAAGGGAGTGGAATATAAAAGTTTGTTAATTTTGCAGCCTGATTGTGTGGCAGAGAAAGAAAAGCCTTTCTGGGAGAGGAATAAAAGCAACTGCTTACCATAGATATTTGCATAACTAAAGGGAGCCAAGTACTACTATCCAAGACAATGAGATAAAGACCTTGAAGGCATTTTAGAGACCTTCATGGTAGCCCATGGTAGCCCCTCCCATCATAGCTCTGGAGGCTTAAGAGGGAAGAATAGTTTTGTGGGTCTGGCCCAGGGTCCTGCTCCCCTGTACAACCTTGGGACACTGCTCCCCACATCCAGTCCACTTTAGCTTCAGCCTCAGCTTAGAGGATCCCAGGTATAACTTGGGCCACAGCTTCAGAAGGTGCAAACTATAAACCTTGACAGCCCCCTTGTGTTAAGCCTGTGGGCACACACAAGATACAAGAGTGAATAAGACTTGGCACCCTCTGCCAAAATTTCACAGGATTTATGGAAAAGACTGGGTGCCCAGGTAGAAGCCTGCTGCAGGGGTGGAGCCACCACAGAGAACTCCCATTAGGGCAGGGCTTAGGGATAAGAGAGGCCCCACTCAGATTCCTCACAGTGGAGCTGTGAGAAAGGGGCTATTACCCTCCCCACTGTGGCACTACCTAGTGAAGCTGTGAGAAAAGGGTCACTGCCCTCCAGACCCAAGAGAATGGTAGTCCCACCAGCAGCTTGTACCCTGCACCTGGAAAAGCCGAAGGCCCTCAACCACCTGGGAGAGCAACCTTTGGGGCTGAACCCTACAAAGCCACAAGGGTGGAACTGACAAGGCCTTCAGAACCACCCCTTGTATCAGTGTGACCTGAATATGGGACATGGAGTCACAGGGGATTATTTTGGAGCTTTAAGATTTGTTTTGAACTTGCAAGGGGTCCATAGCCCTTTTCTTTTGGCTAATTTCTCTTTTGTGGAATGAAAATGTTTACCCAATGCTTATTTGCCAATTTTATCTTGAAAACAACTAATTTATTTTTGATTTTGCAAGCTTATAGACAGAAGGGACTTACCTTGTTTCAGATGAGACTTTGAAATTTGGACTTTTGAGTTAATGCTGAAATGAGTTAAGGCTTTGAGGGACTGCTGAGAATGGATGATTGTATTTTAAAATATGGGAAGGACATGAGATTTGAGAGGCTAGGGGCAGAGTGATGTAGTTTGAATATCCCCTCCAAATATCACGTTGAGATGTAACCCTTAGTGTTGGAGGTGGAACTTGGTGGGGGGTTGTTTTGATCATGGGGAGGGGTCCCTTAAGAATGGCTTCAGCCATTTCCTGATGGTAAGTGAGCTCTTGCTCTGAGTTCACATGAGGTCCAGCCATTTAAAAGTGTGTGGCACTTCCCTCCTACTCTTTCTATCTTGTTTGCTCCTCCTTTCACCATGTGATGTGTCTGCTTTTGTCATGTGATGTGCCTGCTCCCACTTTGCCTTGTGCCATGATTATAAGCTTCCTGAGGCCTCCCTAGAAGCTGAGCTGATGCCAGAACTTGCTTCCTGTAATGCCTGCAGAACCATCAGCTAATAAAACCCCTTTTCTTTATAAATTACCCATGTTCATGTATTTCTTTATAACAGTGCAAGAATAGCCTAATACAGTAGTAAACTGGGGGAAATTTACCGAGGCCTATTTGTTCAGATTCCTTTAGGCTTTTCTTGTCTTTAGAGATAAGGACGTGCCTTTCCTCTGATCATAGAGAAGGCACTTCTCATAAGAGGGTCTCATGACCCGAGGAAAAGTGGGAGGACAGAGAGTCTTGCCAGCACCTACCACTTCGCAATGTATTCAGCTTAAAATCATTATGCCAAGGTGCCATATCATGAAGTAGTGTGAATCCCATCAACGTGGTGTCCTTACCTGTTTCTGTGGCACGACTTTAGCTGCACATTTGCCTACTGGCTGCATTTCCTATCTTGGTACCATCCTACTATTGAAGTTTCCATCATTCAGAAGTTTCTCTTTCTTGAGAGCCATTCAAGAAGCTTCCAATAAATTCTTTTTTTTCAACTTGGCCAATCTTTCTGTTGTTTGAATCCAGAACTGATAGAGTATGTTATGTGAGAATACATTGATACTACAGATTTATGAAAAATCAGGAACCCTTAAAATGAAGTTTTAGTTTTATCTATTTTTGAAAACATTTTAAAATTTTCTGGAGGCTCAAGTTAAAAGTGTTAAATTTCCAAGACTTTTGGATTTTTTCTTTTTTTTAAATGTAACCCAAAGCTTGTAACTAACAATTACAGAAGATCTCAATCTTTATTTTTACTGTGCATGTTTAGAAAATGGCAACCTAATCAAATTCAGACTTTATTTTATTATTAAACAATTTCAGCAATTGACTAGGAGAATTCATTTTTAATATCAAAGTCACAGAGAAATGGAAGTTTTATCTTTTTCATTGCATTCTGTGATGCAATGGAATGTTGTCGTATTTTCCTGAGAAAAGAGTATGATATACCATTGTATAAATTTAATTTTATATGAATAATAATGAAAGTTTTAAAGAAACAGGAGGAATGACAACTTGGAAGACGTAGGATAACAGCCTTTATTCATATCACTAATTATAATATGTATTTACTAATTGTAAATGTGGAAACCAAAGCAACATTCCAGAGATGACATTGCTTTTTATGATAGATCCAGGCAACAGGAAACACACATGCACACACACACCCATACACACAAAAGAAGCCTTTCTTAGGAGAAAATATACATTAATCTCTCTCTTTCTTTCCCTTCCTCTTTCTCTTCTTTTCCCCTCTGTTTCTTTTCTTCTTCCCTTTCCTTTCTCACTTTCAATTTAAAAGTGAAACCAGCTTCCCAGAGAAAGGATTAGAGAAATGGGTGCCTTTTTCTTCAGTTTGGTGATGGTGTTCTAAACATCCAGATTAACTCTACCAGGTAATTCTTTTTAGACAGCTCTTCGGAGGCCACCTAAATCACATTTTATTGTCAAATAAGTGGATGGATTAATGAATGAATGAATGCCACATGAACATTTCAGGTTATCTGAGAAACGTTAAGGTCAACCACTTTTCAGTGTAAATTAAATCTGATTTTTAAAATTTCCAAAATCAACAAATAACAGGTTCTTTTTGAAATGATACTAGCCTGAGAATGTGCCTCAACATAAAAATTGAAACCATTTGATAGTGTTTGGCCATGTCCCCACACAATCTCATTTTGATTTCCCACATATTGTGGGAGGGACTTGGTGGGGTGTAATTGAACCATGGGGCAGATTTTCCCGTGCTGTTCTCGTGATAGTGAATAAGTCTCATGAGATCTGATCATTTTATAAGGGGGAATTTTCCTTCACAAGCTCTCTTCTTTTCTCTGCTGCTATATGAGATGTGCGTTTCACCTTCCACCATGATTGTGAGGCCTCCCCAGCCATGTGGAACTGTAAGTCTGATAAATCTCTTTCTTTTGTAAATTGCCCAGTCTCAGCTATGTCTTTATCAGCACTGTGAAAACTGACTAATATAGCAAATTAGTTTCAGGAGTGGACTGCTGCTGAAAAGTTAGCTGAAAATGTGGAAGTGACTTTGGAATTGGGAAACAGTCAGGGGTTGGAACAGTTTGGAGGGCTCAGAAGAAGACAGGAAAATGTGGGAAAGTTTGGAACTTCCTAGAGACTTGTTGAATGATTTTGACCAAAATGCTGATAATGATATGGACAATAAAATCCAGGCTGAGGTGGTCTCAGATGGAAATGAATAACTTGTTGGGAACTGGAGCAAAGGTGACTCATGTTATGTTTTAGCAAAGAGATGGGTGGCATTTTGCTCTTGCCCTAGACATGTGTGGAACTTTGAAGTTGAGAGAGGTGATTTAGGGTGTTTGGTGGAAGAAATTTCTAAGCAGCAAAGCATTCAACAGGTGGGTGACTTGGGTGTTGTTAAAGGCATTCAGTGTTTTGTTTTGTTTTGTTTTTGAGACAGAATCTCACTTTGTCACTCAGGCAGGAGTGCAGTGGCAGGATCTCAGCTCACTGCAACCTCTGCCTCCTGGGTTCAAGAAATTTTCCTGTCTCAGTTTCCCAAGTAGTTGAGATTACAGTCATGTGCCACCACACTTTGCTAATTTTTATATTTTTAGTAGAGATGGGGTTTTATCATGTTGGCCAGGCTGGTCTCAAATTCCTGACCTCAGGTGATCTGCCTGTCTCAGACTCCCAAAGTGCTGAGATTACAGGCATGAGCCACTGCACCAGGCTGGAATTCAGTTTTAAAAGGGAAACATAGTATAGAAGCTTGGAAAATTTACAGACTGAAAATGTGATAGAAAAGAAAATCCCATTTTCTGAGGAGAAATTCAAGCTGGCTACAGAAATTTGCATAAGTAATGAGGAGCTGAATGTCACCAAGACAGTGGGGAATATGTCTCCGGGGCACATCAGGGACCTTTGCAGCAGCACCTGCCACCACAGGCCCCTAGGTTTAGGAGGAAAAAATGGTTTTGTGGACCTGGCCCAGGGTCAATCTGCTGTGTACAGTCTAGGAACTTGGTGCTCTGCCTCCCAGTTGCTCCTGGTATGATTAAAAAGAAGCCAAGGTACAGCTTGGGCTGTTGCTTCAGACAGTGGAAGCCCCAAGCCTTGGCAGTTTCCACATGGTGTTGAGCCTGTGGGTGCACGGAAGTCAAAAATTGAGGCTTGGAAACCACCACCTAAATTTCAGAGAATGTATGGAAATGCCTAGATGCCCAGGATGAAGTTTGCTGCAGGGGTGGGGCCCTCATGGAGAACCTCTTCTAGGGCAGTGCAGAAGGAATATGTGGAGTGGAGCCCCCACACAGAATCCCTACTAGGGCACCACCTAGTGGAGCTGTGAGAAGAGGGCCACTGTCCTCCAGATCCCAGAATCGTAGATCCATCAACAGCTTGCACCATGCACCTGGAAAAGGCACAGACACTCAATGCCAGCTGGTGAAAGCAGCCAGAAGGAGGGCTATACCCTGGAAAGCTGCAGAGGCGGAGCTGCCTAACGCCATGGGAGTCCACCTCTTGCATCAGCATGACCTGGATGTGAGACATGGATTCAAAGGAGATCATTTTGGAGCTTTAAAACTTGACTCCCCTTGTAGCCCCTTTGTTTTGGTCAATTTCTTCCATTTGGAATGGCTATATTTACCCAATGCCTGTACTTCCATTGCATCTAGGAAGTAACTAACTTGCTTTTGATTTTACAGGCTGCTCATAGGCGGAAGAGACTTGCCTTGACTCAGATGAGACTTTAGACTGTGGACTTTTGAGTTAGTGCTGAAATGAGTTAAGACTTTGAGGGACTGTTGGGAAGGCATGATTGGTTTTGAAATGTGAGGACATGAGATTTGGGAAGGACCAAGGGTGGAATGATATGGTTTGGCTGTGTTCCCACCCAGATCTCATTTGGAATTCCCACAGATTGTGGGAGGGACTTGGTGGGAGGTAACTGAATCATGGTGGCAGGTCTTTCCCAGGTCGTTCTTGTGATAGTGAATGGGTCTCATGAGATCTGATAGTTTTATAAGGAGGAGATTATCTGCACAAGCTCTCTTCTCTTACCTGCTGCCATGTGAGACATGCCTTTCACCCTCCACTGTGATTGTGAGGCTTCCCCAGCCACATGGAACTATAGGTCCAAAAAAACCTCTTTCTTTTGTAAATTGCCCAGTCTCGGGTATGTCTTTATCAGCAGTGTGAAAACTGACTAATATACCATTATACAAGTTCTTATGTTACCTGATGAAAGAGAGCTAATTGTCTATCATAAAACCATAAAAGCTTTGTTAATACATTTTGAAACCTGAATAATGAGAGAATAGGAATTCTGAACACACATACTAGTTTATCTGTAAATTAGAAATATATGTTCCCAGGAAAAAATTGCTTATTCGAAATTAGAAAAAAACAAAACCCAGTCTTTCTCCTTGTCAACATTTAAAGTTATTAGACAGTAAGACATTCCAAAGCATAATTTAGTTGTTTATCAACAAGAAAAATGTATTACAAGACATTAATTTTATTCCAGATTTTAAAAAATCTGCTTTTCTCCATGTCAGTATTTAAAGCAGGTGCCATATTCTGATTAATTAAATCACAAGATGTTCCTTATGCTAACGTCTTGCAAATAAAACTTAAACAGAAACTCTTAGTTGTACTGTTGTCATTTCTTCTACTTTAAAAAAATTATTCAGAACACCACATGGCCAGCTTGCAAGCTTATTTTCCAGATCACTGATAGCAATGCAATTTTGTATTTGTGTGTGAGTATGTGTTTTGTTTTGAAAAAGACATCAGCTTGAAGCAGTTTCAAATCTCTGGCAATGATTTCTTAAGGAGTATGTCAAAAATGAGCTATTGAACACATTTTTGCCAGGTCACTTGCCAAGTACTTGGTAGGGAGATGTCAAGTTTCAGGGCAACCACAATCCACATTTATAAAACTACTTAGAAAACTATGTGAGAGTTCTGTGGATCTTACTAAGTATTTTTAGAACAATCAAGAGAATTTTGTTCCTTAGTTTTAGCATATGATAGTCCTCAACGAATATTTTATAAGTTTTTTTTCTCAGCTATGGTCCCCAAATTTTCTCAAGAAATCCATGTGCTTGAATACTTGTTTAAGCACAATTCAGAACTGCAGGAGGTCTAAGTCTGCAGTGGCTTAATGTAAAGGTAACTTTTTTTTGAATGTAAAAAGGTCAAAATTAATGAAGAAACTGGCAAATTCAAAGTTCCACCAAGGAATAGCCCAGTGCTTTTAGCAATCCATTTGAAATGAAGGAGGGAAACCACCCTCTTTAACATTTTCAAGTTTTGAAAGTCTAATGAACCATGCTACCTCCTGTAGTTTCTACCAAACCAAGATGTGTGCTAGGACTGGGCTCATTAGCATTAAGTAGAAGCAGAACACTCAGTTCTGGCTATAGCTTCTTGCAATGTTTTCATCATTATAGTATTTGGTTGACAAAATACTGCTATCTCAACTGTTACTTCATTTTCTTACTGTTTTGATATAAAATTCCTGTTATACCATGAATTAAATGTTCCTGAGACAAAAAAAAAAAAAAAAAACAACAACAACAAAAAAAGACTTTTTCTGTTAATTCTTTTTAACAAGTGCCCAAAATATATTATTTTTTCAACAAGGTGGATTCTCGAAGCAAGGTAGTTCTTGTGACTGTTTACTTTCTCTTTCATATGTCCCAGACTATTGGATTATGGTTTGTGAGATAAGGAAGAAAAGGAGTAATTAAAACATAGATTATTAGATACATAGGTAACTTGGTTTTTTTTTTTTTTTTTTTTTTTTTGAGTCATTAAAGTAGGAATTACATTCTCAAAGCTCAAAATGTTAGCAATGAATTTAATTCAATGGCTTTAAAAATTTTTACATCTCGTCTGGGCGCGGTGGCTCACGCCTGTAATTCCAGCACTTTGGGAGGCCAAGGCAGGTGGATCACTTGAGGTTAGGAGTTCTAGACCAGTCTGGCCAAAATGGCGAAACCTTGCCTCTACTAAAAATACGAAACTTGGCAGGGTGTGGTGGCACGTGCCTGTAATCTCAGCTACTGGGGAGGCTGATACAGGAGAATCGCTTGAACCCAGGAGGTGGAGGTTGCAGCAAGCCGAGATCAAACCACTGCACTCCAGCCTGGGCGACAGAGCGAGACTCCGTCTAAAAAAGAAAAAAAATTATGTCCCTTCATTGCAGAGAATAAGTTTTGCTGAAATGAAAACCACTAATTATTTGGAACACACTTTTCAGGTTACTGGATTCTGATTCTTTTGGAGCCTCTGTATTTTTCATTATACTTGAACTCCTTTTCAAGCTGTAAATAAATAATACTAAAGCAAAATATTTCTGGTCTACAGATACGGGAATAAATCTGACGGGTAAAGATTCCATTGAATTCTCCTCCTCACTCTGGAAGCCAGTTTTGCCTCCATTAGTACATTAATTTCAAGGTTTTTGATCTATAAATGTGTATGTTCTTTAAATTATCCTTTTATCTGGTTGTATTATCCTATCAGGTCCTTCATTAATGAATTAACATATTCATTTCATAAGTGTATGAAAATCACACTTTTTATGTTTTTTAAACTAAGTGGTGATATCCATAGGATTTGTATTATGCTCATATTTTGAAAACAAAATACAAATGTTTTTCTTAGGTTGCATATAATTTAATTTCTAGAATTAGAATCTTTCTCTTGTTCTACTGTCCCAGCACAAACAGATGTTCATGTTAGTGTTTCAATATAAATGGGCTCAAACAACATCACTCAGATTAGAATCAGTATTCTGTTGTGATTTTTTTTAAAAAGTGTGTATGTATTCTGATCTCTATTTCCCCCAAAATTCTGTTGATTGCAGATGTCTGAGGAATAGTCTTAGTGGATTATCCCAAACTTGACACATCTTTTGCAAAATGCTACACAAAAAAAAGGTATATGTGATTATGACAAGATTCTCCACTTGGTGTGACTGGTCTAATACAACCCAAGGCTGTGTGTCTAAAGGTAACTGCATTGTGAGTTTCACATTTCCAAAGTTTTAGATGACATGTACAATCTGATTAGCCTTTAAATCTCATATCCTCTGCAGGTATTGGAAAATACAAGGATGTCATAAATATCTATATTTATATTTAAAATGTGCTTACATTTATATAAATATATAAATAAAATACACAAATAGTTTTATAAAGCTAACAATGTGATTATATGCTTTTCTTTTTCCTAGGTAGTGTGGGACTAGAAACAAATTTGGAATATTTTTCATTGCATATTTGGCTGAGATCTGCCACTTAGTTGAAGTAAGTGACTCAAAATTTCTGAATCTTGTTTTCATCATCAATATGTGACAATAATATTTTCTCCTTTAAGTATTCGAAAGTGTTGAGAAAATCATAATAGCAACACTTGCAAAAGTGCTCCATTGTAAAATGCAAGGTAGAGGTAGTTGTGAGCCTTTGGGCAAAACTATAGTTGCCACAGTTGTCTCTGAGATGAAGCACTTTTCTTAGACTGAAGGAAATCCCTGGGAGAGACTGGTCTAGCCTTTGGATGACTGTGGGTAGAGGTTCTGGGGAGAAGAATGAAATGTATTCCTTTTTTCCTTCTCTCTAGGAATACTGGAAAGCATTTATTTGTTTGCTAAATTGCTCTCTTTCCACCAGTGATATCAATACTTAAATACTTTTTAGTAAGTTTGGAATTACTAGAAAAACAGTGAATGTAAAAGTGAAGGTGTATGCTTCTTGGAAAGTTCAGAGGGAGTACATTGACTGATGTTTGGATCAAATCCCTCTAACTTGAATGAGTTACCTTGGAAAATTATCTCTACAAATTCTTACTTACATTTCTGACTGTCAGGTTAAAGTGAATAATTATTTTCTGTATACCTAGATGTGATTTGGAAGCATCTGTGTTTTGCCCTATTCTGTTGAGAGGGAAACTAGCTCTGTTTCATGTGCTGGTTTTCCATGTCTGATACTTGATGTTTCTGTTGCTGTGATGTAATTTATTCAAGATACATAAGATAGATATTGAAAAGGGAAGAAGTAATGAAGCTGTGGGGGAAATCAGACATTTATTGAAACGTTTCCCATTTTTTTTGTGGAAGGAAGGCTTTGGTGTATATGGGTTTCTCAGAATAGCAATGATACCTATATTTCAAAATATCTTATAAAACCAAGCATGAATCTTTTTTATGGTTTGTTGTTTTATCTACCATGTTGTTCTCATTTATTCAGTTGACTATCATAGAGGAACAGATATGGGAAAGAGGGCTTAAAGAATTCATTTGGCGTGAGGTCTCATTTGTGTATTACGGTTCGGTATTTACAAACTAAAGGTTCTAAGTCAAATAGCATGTTTTACTTGGAAACCAAGGTATTTTTAAGGAAATTGCATCTGAATGCCTTCAGGTGTCCATTGTTTCATACCCAGCTGTCTTAAGAAATTACACTCTGCCTGGCTCTTACAAGCATTTGAGGTTTCAGTTGTTTAGCCCGTAAGATCATCAGAATTTTATCATCAGTCTCTGTTGCTAACTCTGCTGTATTTTACCTGGTAAAGGTTCTAAATAATTAATAATAAAATGTTTCCAGAAAACTTATTTTTAGTTTAGATGTAGTTCAGCTCATCAAACCTTTTAGGAATCAGCAACAGCAAGAAAGAAAATAGCGTGGAGTCCTTTGAAACTGTAGCATCTAAAAATTTTACCCTGTACTGCTTTAGAGTAAGCAGAAAGATGAATGTAATACAGGAAATAAAGAGAATAGCAGAAATATCTTCAAATTATTATTTCTTCCTTCTTTCTCTCAAACTAATAGAGTTTTAAAATGAGTCAAATACATATTTTAATTGATAAACTGAGTTTATATTCACCTATTGGAAACAGTACAACATATTTTACATCAGGTTATGAAATATGGATGTTTTACTAAAAG
>NW_016825567.1:1650730-1683467 GCF_001698545.2 Rhinopithecus bieti | reverse complement strand
TCTGGGTAATTTTCTCAGTTCTCCAGTCTACTTTCTAGATATAGCTTAAACGTTATGATGAAGCATTAATTTTTCAGTTAAGTTATAAACCCCCCAAAAGTGGCTTTACGTTTGAAATTGTCTCTCTCAAATCTCTTAGTGTCTCAAAAACACTCACATTACTATAACTTGGGCAATACTTTTTATTACATAATTGCTGCATAATAGGAACTTAATGGTATAATAGGACTTACGTTTCAAATGTGCTTATTGTAAAACATAATTACACCACTTGCCGTTAAACTAAGAATGCAAATGTGTAAGTTAACTACCCTAACACTCTGATTCTTCCCCCCTCTCATCCTTTCTTTCTCCCTACCTTCTTCCCTTCCTCCCTTCCTTCCTTCATGCCTTCCACCCTTCCTTTTTTTCCTCTTTACTGCCTTTCCATTTCATTCTTTTTCTTTTCTCTCCATTCTCATTTTTAAACTGCTACTTATTTTTCTTTCTTCCTTCCTTAAAAAAAAATAGGGGCAACAAAAGGAGTCCCACAAATGGAACTTGTAGAAAATATAATCCTGAAATGAACAGCTAACAAAAATTGTTATAGATTAAAAGATAAATCAATTTATAAAACTGCTATTCTGAAATTGCAACAATCTTGTACAGTCAGGACTGATAAAATGGAGTAATCAGACATTTTATATGTCCATAAATGTAAAATCATCTACTTGAACATTATATGCAATACATTCACACAATAAAGCAAATACTGTAGCCTTATTTGACAATATTGAACTCATAAATACTCATGATTTCACTCTGTCCGAGGGCCTAAGGACTAGGAATGCTGCTGTGATACAGAAAAACATAGTGAATACCTCCTCTATTTAAAAATGTCACTCAAGAAAGTCTCTTCTAACATAAAGGCAAATACATATAGCTACTGAGCTATGACTGTACTTCTGTCACATTCTATGGTAAAAACACCAGACTCCACAAATTCGGAATCATGACAACACTTTGAACTAATTATTTGGTTCATCCATAGTTTATACCTCAATTTACCTACAAACCTTACAAAGAGGAGGTATTTTAACTCTAGGAAAGCGGTCACTGAATAATACGCAGTCTTGATCTGTTTCTTTCTCCCAAACAATGGTACTGATGGTTAACATTTCCTGTGGTAGCACCACTATTTCTAGTAAGTAGATTATTATGGAGTGTGCCACTTTAAAGCTGCAATACAAAATAATATTTTGTAGTTTATTCACCAATTCCACAAAGAATATTTTTTAAAAGCAAATAAACAATATAGTTAAATGTCATATTTGTTCTGAAAACTCTTTTTTAATGTATCAATCAAAATCATGTCATACATTTATTATAGTTAGTAGACTTACTAGCTTTATGCCTTATTATTGCAATTTTGTGGAAAGATTATACTATGTCCCCTCATTTAAGATTCACTTTTCTAATTAAAATTGATTTATGGTGTACTTTGGGACAAAGTGTTACTTGAAGAAAAAAAAAATCACACTTTTTAAGCCATCCCTGCTAGGGCAACATACTAGATATCTCAAATATGTATAACCACTGCAAAATTTCTTGTCTCTAATTTTATTGTAGGATCTTTGTTGTTACGACTTGTAAAAGGGGACTATTTGTAGAAATCTAGGTGTACTGAAATTGGTAACTTCATCAAACCCGTAAAATGGCTTTCAAGGTGATGGTCTTTCTTTAGTAAAAGAGTGAAACCATCAAACTACTCCTGCAATTTAATGTTTAGAGTAACAGCATTTTCCTTCAAAAATGTAGTTTTCGTTATTTATAGTAGAAATAATTTAACATTCACAATATTTTGATAATTAGTGTATCTTAAGATATTCTCATCATTGGTGTTTTGTCTTTATTTGATCACATCTTACATATATCATGTAAGAAAAAAATAAGGGATGGTCTTTTTTGGTTTTACTTGTTTGAGCTGAAATGGCTATATAGAAAGATATTTTTGAAGAATTACCTATTTTAGAGATTGGTTTGCTACATACCGATATAGAATGTCTGTTATAATATATTTTGGAACTTTAAAAATATATAACATGCATTCCAGAGTATCAACTGAGTGATACTTTCAGATGGAAAATATGCAAAATGCTCCTGTCCACAGGAGCACTGCCTCTGTCATACTAACTTAGCTGCCACAAAACAAAATTAATGATGAGTGCTTACCAACTCATGTAGTATTAGGTGATAAGACTTTGTGCCCTTTCTGACAAATCATCTTAAAATTTTTGGCTTGGAATAGTGAAAGGAAAAGATGCTGTATTGCTAGGCAATCCTTTGAGTGGACTGTGCTGTCTTTTAAAAGGAAATGGTTTCCCACGGTGGATCTAACATTTAGCTACAACTAAAGAAATCATATGGTATATTTACTATACTGTTATTAAATTGTTTCTCATCACAAGAACTGAGTTAGTGTGGGGCAAAATTCACAAACCCCACTGTCAGTGCAGAAAGAGATTTTTACAGTCCAATAGCTCCTTCATTACTTAGAGATAGTGTATGGTTTAACTATCATTTTGGTTTATTTTTGCTTTCAAATTGTAAGATTTAGCAAAACATTTTATATTAGTTGGAGACAAAGAGAAAAATATTATTTTATGAAGGCACACCCATGCTGAACTTACAGGAAAGAGAAGCAGAGCTGCACAGCCAGTTATATTACAAGGCTCATTCCTGAAACCTGAATATCATGCGAGCAGAAAAATCTAGATATGTGTTATATTTTGAAGAAATAATCTGAAGGCAATATTATTTGCTTTTTTATCAAAAACGAAAAAATGCATCTTTGTAAATGTGGATTGACTCTTATTGAAACAGGGAACTGAATGCTTGTATTGCAGCCTTAAAGAATCACATATTCACTGCAATATTCGTTTTTGTAAACTACAGCCTGCAACCTAGCAGACCATGACTGAATGCTTTTGAAAAGTTGTAGATTACAAACATGAAATCACAATTAATATCCTCTAAAAGTAATTTCAGAGCTTTCACATCTTAAAAAAAGGACAATGTGTACTGCTTCACAAGGTAATGTAGCTAATCAAAAAAGAGTAGAATTAAAGTATTTACATAATGAGCAATTCTACAGAAGGCGATCATCCCCATGTAAGCACTGCTGATTATATCCCACGCTGCTTTTAACAAACTGTACCAGATTGGATCCAGCCATCAGCACTTTCAGAGAATCCTTAAAAGCCTTTTATGGGTCTTTAAATTTATTGTAGAATGGCATTCTTCAGGTAGAATATGCTGGTGAAAGAGGACAGTGTCAACACAAGGTACCAGCAGGAGAAAAGAACATCAGCATTCCCGGTAATTCCATACTGGGCTGTACTTGGAGCTGGAAAGAAATGAAAAAGATTAAATCAAAATCTAATTTGTGTCTTCCAGGATCTTGACAATAATCAAAAGGTAGCCGGGTGCATTGGGGAAAGCACGGACATTGGAGTCAGACAGACTTAAGTTCATATCTGATTCTGCTATATGACAATGTGTGGGCTATGTGGCTAACTTCTCAGAGCTTCAGTTTTCTCAGGGCAAAATGAAAATAATAGAAATAATAGAATCCACCTCACAGGGCTGTGGTGAGAATTGGAGATGAAGCAAATACAGCATATTACATCAACTAAACACATGCTAAGTACTTAAAAGCTACTAACATTATTATTCCTCTTATACATACTGTAAATATTTGTATTAGTGGACAATATTCATTCATGCGTGTATATGTAGCTGTGTTTTATTAGCTAAATACTGTACTAAATGCTAGAAAAACAAGAATATTGTCCCTTCCAAGGCCTTTTTTTTGGTGAGAAAAGATCTTCAAACAATTATAATACAATTCTGGGAATATTAGAGTTGCATGTGCATACCGCAGTAGCACAGACAAATTGTGCTTTTAAATATGCCTGGGCAAAGGAGATTTCAAATAGTTTTACCAAAGGAGACTATCATGTGGGTAGAAGAAACAACATATTCAAAGGCATAAGAAAAGGACAGAGCAAGGTGTATCATGTAGAATGTAAAGGTAGATTTAGTCTTGCTGGACCATGAAGTTTGAGGCCTGAAGTGGAGGGAATTGAAACTAGACCTCTAGACAGGTAGAATGACCTCTACTGTAATGAAAAAGGGACTAGGTTTTTATACTGAAAGACATTTTGAAGAATTTGGAGAGTTGAATGTGTGACTACATTTACACATCAGAAAGATTACAGTCTTATATATGGGGAAGTTCACATGGTACTTGGCTAACGGTTATGTTGAATTTTCACTGAATACCTGAAGATTCATCACGTTTGGGATATTGTTGGAGTGTTCTGAAGGGGTACCACTTTGTTTATGAAAGGATAGTTGCCTATTTGTATGTAAATTATATTGTGCTCCAGAAATTAAATGTTACAGCCGTGTTTGGACTTGTTTGAGACTGATTCTCATTTACCATCATAAAAATAATAGCAATAACAAGAAACCCACCAACATATTTTAACCACCTTTTCTTAATGAAACCTGGATTTCAAGCACTATTTCTTAGTAGAAATTGAATAATGTAGCAAAGAAATCGACTACTTCATTTCTAAATTTATAACTCAAATCCAGGAGCAGGTTTAGTCACACTGAGTTTGAATTACCAGCAGATAGTTTTAATGAAACTGTCACAAATGACTATATTACTCTGTAACAAGAAGAATAAATTGTGTTGTTTACACTTCCAAGAAATTAAAGGGGATGAAAGATACATTGGTCCCTGCAGTGGGAAGTTTCCTTGACAATGCAATTATTGATTCCAGGTGAGTGGGATTTGAGCACTGAGACTACTATTTTTTAATAAACAGAGAGCAAAATTAACGATTTAATGTATGTATGTAATTACAAATGAGTTTTTTTTTAAAATAAAAAGATGAAGAAAGTAAGCCTATTGTTGAACAGACAGCTTTTCAATTTCTGATACACACAAAGTCTAATTTAAAGCTATGGAACTCCTTATTTTCCCTTTCTCAAGACCTAGGAAAATATTTTAAAATATAAATAAATCTTTATTTAGTATATGACCTCTCAATAATAGTTATGCTAGAATTGTTTTTCAAGAAAGTTGAGTGTAATAAAACTTGTATAATGGTAAAGGACCAATAATATGTAAAGCATATAAATGGTTTCATAAATAAGAAATAAAATTTAAAAGCTAAGCATAAAAGCAAAGGTGAATTATTTTTGTTATGACAAATTAAGTAGTAACATTAAATGAGTAGATTATCAAGTCCTCTCAAAACTCCTTATCAATCCTTTAACATGCATTTTTGGGCAATCTTTCCTGGATCCCCTCTCCTTCTCCAACAAACTGAGCTGACTACCCCTTTTGTGTCATGAGACCATGAAATATATATTATATGTTATGTAACATCACACTGCATTGCAAATATTTGTTTACATATTCATTTCTTCCAACAGATTTAAACTCTTCTAGGTCATGTCTTATTCATCTTTGTGTTTCCAAACATAAAATCTGGCAAAGTGTGGTATATAGTGGATGCTCAAGAAATGTCTAAGTAAATGACTCAATCAAATGAATGGGTCATAATCAAAATGAGTATTTCTATCCTACAAAATGGAATCTCTTCTGCAGCAAGCCACATGATTATAGGCTAGAAAATGTACTATAGTAACCATTCATTCATTCATTCATTCAGCGAGTTTTAATTGAACTAGGTACCCAGCACTCTCCTAAGTGCTGGCAATGCAGCACCTAATAAGATAGGTATGATCCTTTTATTACTTAATTCTGCCTTCCCCAATGTAGTTGTATCTTCTTCCACTCAGCCTCCTATTGTCTTAAACATAACAAAGATATTACCAATAGCATATTTTAAATTTATTACTTTACAATTAAAATAGCATACATTTTTTCACTGATGCCACAAATGTATATACTTTTTTTGTGTGAATATAATACTTATATTAGTCCTGAAATAAACTAGAAACTGGGGGATGAATGATTAGCTTGCAGTTGTTACAAGCGATAGACTGTGGAGCAAACGTGAATAATCAGTAGACCAAAACACAAAGATCTAAGTTAGTCACCATAATGTGAGATCAGATACCTAATGCCAAGTTATATGTCATCAATCATACTCTTTAACTATCTACTGAATATCTATTATGTTCACGGGGTTGAATTAAACCTCACATAGGCAAAGATGAATAAAACCCAATCCTCTCTTTCAGGAAGAGCTTATTCTAGTTGGGGATATAAATAAATAGGTAAATACAGAACATTAGGGTATATGGAACTTGAAGGATAATATACAAACTTGGGAGGACTCCCTAGGGAGTCATGGCAGATAAGTAATCTAGGCAACAGTTACAAATACAATTATTTTTTACAAAATGCAATGATATACATATGTTAGTACACACATATCTCATTTTTAAAATGGCTCTATAACATTCCATTGTTGGGGGATGCTATTGTTATGCAACCTTATTCCCATTAGCTGGCATTTATTATGTGTGGTTTGTGTGTGTTATGACTGTTTGGCTGAATTATTTGAAAAACAGTGCTAATCATACCAAAGGTAAGGGCCTCAGTAGTATTTGGGTCAATAGATTTTCTTAGGTTAAATGCCAATCTACTATTTGATCTTAAGAAAATAACCATTAGCTATTAGAAATTAGCTTCAAGACTGGACTGAAATATCACTTAGAAAAAAACCTTCAGAAAATCCCATATGACAAATTAAGCATTACCGCCTTTCCCCCATATTACTTAGTAACTGGTAATATACTTACACTCTTAACCTGTTTAGGTCAAGAATGTCTTGAAGCAAAGATACATTATATATATCTTTTATCTTTGATACTGAACACAGAGTTTGGTACTTAATAGGTGTTCAGTAAATGTCTGTGCTTCACATCCATTTCCCCCAGTTACCACAAACCTAGAAGGAGACAAAATACCTTGACTTCTTTTGTCAGAGAGTATCATCTTTTCCTTTCCTTTTTTTTTTTCTCTGAATCTTTCTTCTTGTTTTAGTTTCAGGCTCATTATACTTTGACCTGTACAGGTCAGACTACCTCCCTTAAGTATTTTGAGCGAGAAGACAGATCATTAAGTGGATAATATGGGAACAGAGCATGTACTGAACTTTATAACATCATACTCTTGCCACAAAAGACTGTCAGCATAGGTGAACCCATAGGTCCAAGCTAGAAGCCTGAATTCCTTAGAAGACATCTCGTTGAGCCTCTGGGATGGCCAGACCTGTTGAAGGATCTCTGCCAAGTTTTTAGTTGCTTTTCAATATCATGCTGCTATTTACCTTAAGTAAAATTAGGCAGGATAGGCCGTGTGATCAGAGATGTATCTGGGCTATGGCAAGGGCTTTAGTTTCATTCTAAGTGACATGAGAAGCCATAAGAGAGTTTGATTATTTTTAAAGGATCACTTGGCTACTCAGTAGACAATAGATTGTACTAGGAAAGGCAAGAGTAAAGCCTATGCTGACCGGGTGCAGTGGCTCATGCCTGTACTCCCAGCACTTTGGGAAGCCGAAGCCGGTGGATCACCTGAGGCCAGGAGTTCGAGAATAGCTTGGCTAACATGGCGAAACCCCGCCTCTACTAAAAGTACAAAAAACTAGCTGGGCCTGGTGGCATGCACTTGTAGTCCCAGCTACTCAGGAGGCTGAGGCATGAGAATCACTTGAACCCAGGAGGTGTATGTTGCAGTGAGCCAAGATCGTGCCACTGCACTCCAGCCTGGGCGACAAAGCAAGACTCTGCCTCAAAAAAAAAAAAAAAAAAAAAAGTAAAGCCTATGCTAGCTCACCTTCAAGTATTCCCCATTGTCTGTTGAGTGAAGCCAAAACTTTACAGCCTGGCATTCAGGGACCTCTGCCATCTGGTTCTAGTCAACTTATCCAGACTCACACCACTTCTTCACTCTAGTCACACAAGCCATTTTCTGAGCACATAGAGTGTTTCATTGCCCCATGTCCTTTGCACATGCTACCTCCTTAAACCTAGATAGCCTTCTTCCTATTCCTCTTTGCATATTAAAGTCCTGTTCATCCTTAAACATCAAAAATACTAGTTTTTCCATGAGGCCATCCCCAATCTAAGAAAAATTATTAGTCTTCTGCTTATACCTAACTTCAGAAATGTTTTCTTTCTTCTTAACTTATAATTAGGTATATATATGTGATATATACATATAAACATCTTGAAGTTATGGAACATTCCTCCCTATATGTGCATCTGTATCTTATATCAAATGTGTTCCATTGATGTTTATTGGATTGGATGTGAAATAATATTCCTAAATATGCATGTGTCTAATTCAAGACCATTTTGACAGACTATCCTATTTTAATAGTTGTTCCTATGATTTCTCACCCTCAAGACAAAGTATTTAATGAAATTGTCCTATTTCTTTCTTATGACCTGCTTAATTGTTTTTGAGGAGAAGAATGAAGAAAAGAGAAGAAAAGTTTAAATTGAGAATGAGAAAGAAAGGAAGAGGATAAAGGAAACAAAAGGTTGAAGTTTTAAAACAAATACAGAGAGAATACCCAGCCCTTGAACAATGTATTAGATTGTATTATATTTACCATTTTATTGAAAAAAGAGAGAAAGAAAATAAAATGCAGTATGTAAGGGAGATTGATTCTGTTTGCAGATCAGAATTTAAAACAAACAACAGAACAGGCTGTCATTCTTTCTAGTTCTTAGTAAAGCTAAGACATTCTAGTCTTTAAATATGACATTGTATATAATATATGAACTGTAGAGCTGGATGACATTAGTTCAAGTTCCAATTCCACGTCTTTCTAACTGTACTAACCTAGGCAAGTTTCTTAACTTTGCTGAGTTCAGTATCTTCATCTGCAAATGAGGATTGGTAGTATCTCAAAAGTTTTTGCAAAGATTAAATGTGTTGTTATGTATAAACCACCCAGTACAGCACTTAACAAAGCATAAACACTCCTTCAAGGATGATCTAAACACTCCTCATTCACTTATTCCTTTAACAAATTCAGTGTGTGCTACGTGCCAGGCACTCAGAGGCAATGAGCAAAGCAGAAATGGTTCCTGTTCCCACAGAGCTTTCTGTTTAACTTGAGATGCTTTGCATGGAACAAGTATATTTTATTTAACTTTTAATCTACACTTGGTTAAATCAGTGTTTCTCTGGTCTTGCAAAGATGTCTTTCATTTTTGCTTACAAAAATATTAATTCTTTATTTTTTCTTGACTTTGGGAGGATTTTTATTTAATGCAATTTATAGCTAGACAATTGTCCAGTCTCCTCTGATTTACAATTTCTTCAAAGTCAGAGGATATGACCTCTTCCTTTTCTTCTCTTTCGCCAAAGAGAACAGTATGGTGAGTGAAATTTAGAGAATGGTTTCATGGCTGACCTAATGATGAGTTTGTTTTTAGAGAATCTGTCTCAGGTATGAAGCAAAAGTGCCCAGGCTGAGTGGAGTGTAAGCCTTTGAGACTTCTTCTCATTGTCAACAGGAAGATCTATCCTGGATTTTAACACATATCTTATATCTTTTCTAATAATGATTTTCACTACCAGTTACCACAGCTGCTGCATATTATTTTCTGTTTTGGCAGTTTTCCCTTGTATTGCTCTAGTTTGTATTTTGAGGCAACACCAAATGTAACTATGAAATATTTAGTTTTGGTACAATACGAATTACTTGCCTAGAAATTTCCTTAAATTACTCAAACTTTAACTAAACTAGCTTTAAATCATGTTTTTAAGATTTCTGTTGCAATCTTAGAGTTACTAAAGCTATATTAATTCTGCTTCTGTAAGACAAAACTGGCCTCAACTTACATTTTCCTGAGGAAGCATATACCTTAATGGGAAGCAAATGATTTACACCCAAATAACATTTCATGCAAAAGAGGGTGATTAATGTATACTCAAAATAGAGAACACATTCGTTTACTGAGAAATTAAACACCATTGATTAGATCCAATTGGCAGTGTGATCCTGTTTCATTACATACTGTGGGAGGAGTTTGCTCAAAAGATAATTAAATCCTCTCTGAAGCAATATCCACCCCTTTCCACCATCAGCAGCTGCAGGGGATATCCGGAGGCTCAGATTACACTTCCCTTTTTTTGTATCACTTAATTTTACTTAAACACTGGGTAGAGATTAGGAGAGAAAAAGAAGCAGATGGGATATGCTTTTCCACTGGCATTTAACTTTGCATTATGGTATCTGGAAGAATCAAGCAGGTCTCACACAGGTGACATAATTACATTCCTTTCCATTATTTCTGGTGAAATCAAATGGTCCAAATCCTAAGATGAGATGTGCTGAGTTATAGATACAGCACCAACGTGCTGTATCTTCTCATGTACCTCCTCCCATCTGTGGCACAGAGATTTCTAGGAAGAGAGCTTTGTTTGTGTGAATATTGCATGCTCCTGTACTGTAGACCTTCTGGGGTCTTTTTCTCCCCCTCAACTTTAGGGTTGAAGAATGCTTGAGTAGCACAGTTGTCATGTTGTAGGGACCAATGTAGAGATTTTCTGTTTGTTTGTTTACTAAACACACCTTCATTGTGCCATGTCTTCAGGAGTGCAGAGAGGTAAACATTCCATGGTCCTCTTTTCAATTAGCTCTCAGTGTGGTCGAGTAACAATTCATGATTCCCTACCACAGTCACCTCCTCTGGCATTTAGGGAAAGAATGTTAAAATTGGATAAATGGCTTCAGATTCCTGTCAGTCAGCTTTCCTGTTTGTCTTCTTTAGAAGAAATCAGGCCAACAAGTGCACACTGGTGTTCTTTTCTTGAATTAGAGGCCAAAGGTCATAGAAACATTTGTATTTAGATAATTATTCTAACATTTTTTTGTTTTTCATTTGATAAAAAAACTGTCTATCTTCAGGTAGTTCCATCATTTTTGACAGACTATAACTTGATAAACATAAAATAATCATTTTACAGAAAATCTCTGTATTTTTGTATTATAAACAATGAGGTGAATGGGTAGAGAAATCACACAATTCCTTTCTCTCTCTTTCTGACCAGTAGCATTTTCCTGCCAACTTATTCTTAGCGACTACAGAGCTATTTCTCTGGACGACCAGCGTCCTCGAGTTCCATTCTGCTTGCTCAATAACCATTTTGCCAAAGTTCACGATATACCCTCCTATCTACTCAGCATCCATTACATTAGGAATTTTAAACATATGTTGGCCTTGGTTATTACCTACATTCAGAAATCTGCCTATTTGTAGATGAATGCTTTTATCTTCATATAGCCAGATGAAACTCCCCAAAACTATTACCTCTAATTTGAGGCAAGGAGAATAGGAAGCAATCGTCCCAATAGAAACAAATTCTGCTGTCTTTTGTTATCCTTCCTAGTTGCTGAAATAAAGTCTCAAAGCTTGAATTGTTCATCAATATCTTCTAAATGTTTTGAATTTTTTTGTTTATTCTATTTTAGAAACTCAGAAGTAATTTACATGAATATATAGTAGCTTTGAAGTGTGTTGTCAAATACAGGTAATTTTGTATAACCCTGAATTGTTCTTTGAACTTGATATGGCAACTCCTACCAGGCTGGTTTGCAAATGGGTTTCTACATAAGAGTCTTGACATATTTTGGAGTGTGTATGTGGATGTGTGGGTGTGTGGATGTGTGTGTTTAAACTCTGTCTTTGTTGTGTGAAATATATTTGCACAAAATACAATACACATTGCCCTTACTATACAGACTTTAGCTTGGGCCTCTAGGGCATCATTTAGTTGAAGAAAAGAAGGTTTTACAGAAATAAAAATAGAAATCCAGCTATGTTCTTAAGGTCACTAATAGTCACTGCCATCAGCTGTGTCTTCACTGTGACACTGCTAGTGTGGTAAAAACATGGGAGAAATTGGAAACCAGAAAACATTTTGCAAGTTGAATGCGTTTTTAAGATCTTATACATGTGGGGCTGTGGGTGTGAAATTATTTAAGTTTTTATATAGGGTGTCTAAACTTGGAGTTTCATGATCAGGTTTTCTTGTTTACTACATTTTATTCTTTGTATCTTTTGTGTTAGGAAGGTTACCTAAACTAGCTTATTTTCTGGAGTCTGCAACACTGTTCTTTTGGCATTAATTAAGGATCACGAATTTCATAAGGCTTGATCATTTCCATTTTTTGAATATTCCGTTTACCTTTAAATTTTGTCTGCTTGTTTGTTCTTCGATTTTCCAGTGAAATGAAAGCCAGTGATTATCTGGCCTTGTAGTTCTGATTTACTTACATTGTTCCACTTGTTACACTCTAGATTGATTTTGAGTTCCTCTCAATGATTCTCTAATCATTGCCATTATATTTTGGCTATTTTAAAATCCTTGATAAAATCCAAATGACTTTGCATGGAATGTAAGATCTTCTGTAAACTTTCTACAAGCTACTTTTTCAGCCTTATACCTGATACTCTGCCACACTTTGCACATGTGTCACCCCAGGCAGAAAATTCTCCATTCTCAGGACACATTGCTGCACTTGTGTATTTGCAGTTTGCCTTCATCTGAGATGGGTTTCTATGTCTGTATGTGTTGAAACAGTACTCATATCTCAGGGCCCATCTCAGATAACACCTGCTCACAAAGTTAGAACCTGAAAAAAGTCTGAATACTGGGGATCAGTTGGTGCCATCCTTTAGTTTTACAGATGAGGAGGTGAGGCTAATAAGGAATGAATAATGGGCTTAAATTAGATGCAAAAATAAGACAAGGACTCAGGTATTCTGATTCTCTGTACTTCCATTTCTATGTAACTTCCCTGAATTATCACCTAACTCTGGTTAAATTAATCTGCCAAGTCCCCTTTTCTCCTATTGCTTCTACCTATACTTCACCTATATTTTACCTATACTTTATCACTCTCATGTGCATCTTCTTCTACAGAGTCTAAGTTTCTTGACTACTTTTGTATGACTCATAGCATTTGATCAAGTGTTCGGCACCATCAAACTATTTATTACAGAGAACTGAAGTACAGATACATTGCTTAAATTTATGCATTAGGATGAGGTTTTACTATAGAGCTCAAGAAAAAAGAGATAGGAAAGATAATATCATCAATCGAGGACTTGGAAATATTGACCACCACTGTAGAGTAACATTGGTTCTGAAAAGACAAATCTTGTCTTCTTGGATGTCTCTCAAGACATCATATAATAAATATAGAGTTACAAACATATAAACACACACCCAAGAGACCTGTTAAATAATTGCTGTTGTCTGTGAGTTCTATTTGAATGTGTTTTTTATGGGTGGAGGCCATATTTCTTAACAATCAAGCATAGGAGGTATTAGCTTAGCATCTTGGCACCTCAGTTTTCTCAGTTGAACAAAGGGGATAAAATTATCCCTCCTAGTGTTATGATAAGCAAATGAGACAACTAAGTGAAGTGTTTATTGAAGTGTTGATTAAATTTTCTTAAAATGGTAGCTTTAGAAAATGTATTAGTGTTTACACAAGAAGTACCAATGTAAGCCCCTACCTTGGCCCAGGAAGAAATGTTCGGTTGTTGACAGGAGAGTGTGTGTATCTCAGAGTTCTAGAAATTTGAAACAGTAACAATGACACCAACAGTATATGTCCCTTCTAAAGCATAGTTTTAAAAATGCAGATCAGAAAACTCCTCCACTAAACAAATAATGCTTAAGTATCTATACATGCCCAGCGATCACCTGCTATTCCTGCTATTCCTCATGTACTATTCTGTGTTCCAGGGTAGAGTGTTTTTTTTTTTTTTTTTTTTTTTTTTTGAGGAATGCCACTGTGATGTTTTACTGGATAGTCATGTTGACTCTTGTGTTGAGATAGACCTTTCTCCTAGCAAACTGGAGAAAAGAAGCAAATAATGTTACACAGCTTGATTAGTTGTAGTTCACAGGGGAAAAAACGTGGTAGAGAATGCAACTTTCAAAACAGAAAGAAAATGGTAACCACCTGTGCCAATTTTTTTTTTTTTTTTTTTTTTTTTTGAGACGAGTCTCACTCTGTCGCCCAGGCTGGAGTGCAGTGGCGCCCTCTCCGCTCACTGCAACCTCCGCCTCCAGGGTTCACACCATTCTCCTGCCTCAGCCTCCCGAGTAGCTGGGACTACAGGTGCCCGCCACCACACCCGGCTAATTTTTTGTACTTTTAATATGTAGCTCCTTTAAGATCACAATGGTCTGAACAAACCATAGCCTTTTAGCTCCTTGGGTTTACAGTCCGTGCCTCTTTTACTTGGAATTGCCTTCTTCTACTTCCTCCCAATTCTCCCACCTCTACCTGACATATTTCTCCTTAAGAAGCAAGTTCGGTGTTACATCTATAATAACCAAGATCTCTTCCTTACTTCCTCCCTCCCTGGAGGCCTCATTGTAACTCACGTTCTCTCAAGGTCTTGCTTAGGTACTTGCTTCCTCACCTAGGGTTCGAGTTTCTAAAGAGCCAGAACCATACTTTTTCATCTTTCTTTTCCTCTTATTTCTTCTTCCCCAGAGTCTATCACAGTGACTGCATATAATAAGGGCTTAATAAATAACTGCTCTTTTTATTTCCATATGAGATAAATTTGCAAAATACACTTGTTTCACACAATTTTTGTATTTTGCCTTACATCTTCTCATTATGTTTCTACTTTAGCTGTCGCTATGACAACTGGTTGTGTGCAGGGCAAACAATTCTAAAGTATATTCTACAGGACTCCTCAGAGGGTCCCTAGTAGGATGGAGTCCAGTTATGCACAGTTAGTACCAGTTCAATAGTGTATTCTTGAACTGGCTTTCTCTTCTTCCCTTCCTCCCTATTTTATTTGTTCCAATCATCCACCAGTGTTCCTTGAACTTCCTTCCCAAAATAATCACCTACAAGAAAACTGCTCATTTTAGGGGTATCCAGAGAAAGACAATAAGCTTGTACAAAGAAAAGGAAAACAATACATTGTAAATACTGTGTCTACTGCAACTTCATATTTCCCTACGTTTCATGGTGCTTTGCACATAGTAGGTGCACAGAAAATTAATTTGGATAAATAAATCTGTTGAAAGTAAACAGTTATCTATTCTCTTTGCCACTATTCTTCTTGGCTCTTGATAATTCTCTCAGTTAGTGTCACTTTTATGAGGTTTGCATTAATTATACTGTTAGCAGGCACATACTTTTAATAACAACAACAACAACAACAAAAACCCAGGTCTTAAAATCTTAATTAAATGTTTTTTTTTTTTTCCTCATAGATTTTATCCCAGGAATATCACCCACTGTTTTACACTGTCATCATTTTGGTTTCTGCTATACCAGCAATACTGCTTAATGAAAGTTTTGTCTCCTCTTGTATTTCTTAAATATTTAAAGACACTCATAGTTCTTATTTTTTATTATGATTTCAACTATAAAATACTCCTCTCCACTACAACCTTGAAATGTTCTTTCCTCAAGGCTCTATTGCTGCCTAAGATTATCCAACTTGTAAAATGGGAAAATGAGAAATACAACTGCTGTGGAAGGACTTTGGGGGCAGGCACACAAAAATCAGATATTAGGGAATTCTAGTCCAAAGAAGAGTCCAGAAAAGGATGAAAAGAAAAAAAAAAAAAAAAAAACATGCACAGTGATGCCAGTACTGAGCTCAGACACTAGTCAAGATAGTGAAAAAGAGAGAGAGGCGTGCACTTTTAAAACCATTACATCAAAACACCTTACCTCTGGCTCATTTTCATAGATATTGCAAATTTGGCCATTTACATTACTGTTTAAAATCGTTTTGACTGTAATAAAATAGTATTCCCTGCATTAATAAATGTTTCAGTTTATTAGCATTAAGGTTATATCCATAGTTTCTTCAGGCACAAAACATTAGGAAAAGTTTTGTTATTTCATGACACCTTTATTTTATTGAGAGATGCCTCTACTTGAGCAGTACTTTCAATTATACTTAACCTTAATATATACATTTAAACATGTGATTGGAAAATTGATCTTTGAGACTTACATTAGTCAGGAAATTATAATTTAGGAGTAACTGATTTTTAAAGCAGTAATCACATTATTTATTCAACAAGTGCTATGGAGTGCCTACTATGTGTTAGGCATTGCACTCATACATACACAAAGATGAACAATACCTAATTCTTAGCTTTTATGACTATGAAGTCAAGTAGAAAAAAAAAAAAAACATTCGGCCGGGCACGGTGGCTCATGCCTGTAATCCTAGCACTTTGGGAGACCGAGGCGGGTGGATCACGAGGTCAGGATATGAAGACCATCCTGGCTAACACGGTGAAACCCCGTCTCTACTAAAATTACAAAAACTTAGCCGGACGTGGTGGCGGGCACCTGTAGTCCCAGCTACTCGGGAGGCTGAGGCAGGAGAATGGCCTGAACCCAGGAGGCGGAGCTTGCAGTGAGCCTAGATCCCGCCACCGCACTCCAGCCCGGGCGACAGGGTGAGACTCCGTCTCAAAAAAAAAACAAAAAAACATTCTACTCCAGAAAAAAGGAAATGATTTTTACAAAATCATATGTTATTATAATTCCAGGGTTAAAAGAAATTTTGAGAGAATCTATTCTCCTTTGTCAAAGCATAACTAAATCAGAATCTATTTAGATAAAGACATTCTAGGCTTATGTCGTTTTATAGCCAGAAGACACTCAAGTCTGGAGAGGAAAGAGCTACACAGAGAATTAATGCAAGTGTCCAGATTTTAAGTTTAATGCCCTTTCCAGAATATTGCACTGCTCACATGAATTTATTTAGTATTTTGTTTCATGCTTTTATAACGCTCATTGCTTATTAATATTAAAGTAGCACATACGAATCTTAAAATGTTTCTAAATATAATATGATCAAAATAATGCCATAGTCTAGTAAATTATCCAAACTCGAGACCCCTCTTTAATTAGACATTTCAACCAATAAAATACAAAATGAGTTTGTTCTATATACATGCTGGAAGTGATATAATTATTTCTTGAAATATTAAATGTTGGAAATAATTTCCAAGATCTATAGTCAATACATACTTTCTTCACATCTTTCATAATGTGCTCAAATTTGAACTTTTTTAGCGCCTCAAGCATATGGAGCGCATAATAAATATGTATTGATTCAATATTAGTGATATTTTAATAACCACTATATTAGAAATCTGCTATGAATGGCTAATTTATTTTTGTAAGAAGAACTTGGCCTAGAATCAAAAGAGTAGGCATCTACAACATTCAGTTATATGACTAGACTGTGTCTTGATTCACCAGTTGCTAAAAGGTACACATGAAATCAGAAAATTAGCATTCAGATATCTCTGCGTAAAATTTAGTTGTTGGTTTTGGTTTTAATTTTTTTTCCAGTGAAGGAGCAGCTCTGGCTTATTATTCAAGCTTCAGGTCAGGGCTCGAAAACTTGAAAAATGGGAAAAAAAATTAAGAGAACCATATATTCCTAGAGAGCAAAGGTATAGTTTAAAAACAATAAATGTGTCAATTTGTTTTTTTCAGAGTAACTTCTGTACTTCCTAGCACACTAGCATCTAGGAGTAACTGCTAATAAAATAAAAAAACCACATTTAAATACATGTGTTCTAACATACATTTTTCCATTTCACACTACCTTTACTTATATTCACAGTTAATAGTAACATTTGACATCATTCTAATTGCCAAGAAAAATTCTAAAATTCTCTGCAAGTTTATGTGTAAGACTTAAAGAAAGCAAGCATTAAAAAGCAACCATACATTTTGATGTGTTCTTAGAAACATATCATTATAAAAAGGTTTGGGCTACATAATACATAATTGCACTTGGGTGTAATTTTTTAATCTTTAAATTAGAAAAGACAGATGATTATTTTCTCCCTTCACCAAAGGGAGAAAAAATGTTAAATGTTAATACCTCCTTGTTACACATTTTTTTTAAGACAAAGGGATATAAGAAGGATATAATAAGCACTGTGAATATTCCTGCTAAGCTTCCTGGAATCTCCTCCTATATTAAACTATATCTTATCTATACTATTTAAACTATTCTTCTGATATTCTTCACATGTGAACAAGATAATATTTTGCAAAGTTTAAGCATCGTGGCAGCTACCCACTTATAAAGAACAGCGTTATCCACTTCGGAATTAGGAACAAAAAACTCACCAATACAAATAAAGGTTTTCATTAAGCCACATTCCTGTTTATTACAGAGTGACAATAATAATTTTTCTGTTAATTTCAATTTAACATTAAAAACAAATCCCAGTTCCCCCATCTCTTTGATGCAGCTGGCTGCACTATGCATAATGTCTGATACACAATGACACTATTGTTACAGAACTGGCTTATTTGTATATTGAAAACTGCATTCAAATTTGTATGGTTCAGAATGTTCAATGAAATGCACAAATTGACTACTTTAATATTCCTCAATTTGTCATAATGGTTTTTGTGTGAGTGTTTTTCTTATTTAAGACTGTCATAATGTCATTTATATTCTTTAAGGAACAAGCAACAATTGCTCTGAAATCTCATAGTCGAAAGCTAAAGAGGGGCCTAGGTCAAGCTCAAAGTCACTTACAGAACTGTGAAAATCACCTCGGATTCAATCTAGGCTTAGCGGCTACAGGAAAAGTACTGAAGAAAGGCCTTCTTTTATTGTTTTCTGAAAGTAAAATGAAATAACATGTGGAATATTACAGAAAGGATTTTGTAAGTGGAAGGGAGTTGTTGAGAAGAGGCAAAGTGACTGTTGGAAAGGATATTGAAACTTGAAGAATGCTGGAAGAAGAGGTCAAGGGAATCCTATGACTGAAAGCAGCATCGGAGACACAAACATATTGATCTTGGAGCCCTGCAAATGCATCCCTTTATATTGGACATTTTGAGTCTTTTTCTATTCCTAGGTATGTTTACTAAATTACACAAGTCTGATAATTCCAATTATCCTATAAACACCCTTTTTAAAATACATATTGCACAACTGAATTGCATTAGAGTTTGTTTTTTAAGTTATGAAACAGGTATCCTGAGTCTGTAAATACAGTTTGATTTCCTGATCACTGAAATACGAAAAGTACAGATTCAAAAAGCAATTTTTGGCTGGGCCCGGTGACTCACACCTGTAATCCTAGCACTTTGGGAGGTCAGTGCAGGAGGATCCCTAGACGCCAGGAGTTCGAGATCAGCCTGGGCAACAAAGCAAGATCCCATCTCTACAAAACATAAAAAAAATTTAAAAATGGTATGTGTTGGCATATACCTATCACTATAGCTACTTAGGAGGCTGAGGTGAGAGGATTGTTTGAGCCCAGGAGGTCAAGACTGCTGTGAGCTCTAATTGCACCACTGTACTCTAGCCTGGGCAACAGAGCATTTCTTGAAATAATTTTTTGTCCCAAGAAAATAAAATGAAATTTTTTAAAAAGCTATTTATAAAACATAAAAAAAACCCTACAAATTTGTGGAAGAGAAAAATGAGTGTCATTATTTCATAGATACTAATTAGAGACAAATGTAGCTGAATGTTGTTCATTTGAAGATATTACCTTTTCATTACTTCACTGGTAGAGATTAGAAGTCCTTCTTCAATATTTCACAAAATGTGGGAAAAACTAGTCTCTTCTACTTGCCATAGATAACTTACTATTGCAATTCCTGAGGATACATAATTCCACTGTTAAATACAAGGTGGGATAGCAATCACATTATAATTATCAAGCATTTGGGCACGGCATATAAAGAATTGGCCAGAATTATTTTTTGTTAATCTCTTCATTTAATTCTTTGACTATATCATTATGACCAACTCCTCCTCACCCACCTCACCCCCCCTTTTTTTTTTTTTTGCAAAATTACTTGCATTTAGAACATTTTGAGTATAAAGAATTAAGACCTTCAACAAAATACTGCAGCATTGTGAGCCTCAAATTTCTATAGGGGCTACAGTCACACTATAGACTACTGTGAATGTTAGAGGAGACAATGTTTGTGCCTGTGCTTTGCAATGTACACATCAGTTTGTAAAAGCAATTTGAGACTAAAGCATAACTCTCAGATGCTAATAGTTAGGACTTTAAAGGAAAAAAAACCTTTTAAAATTTGTTGTCATTTGATAAACAAATTCTCACCATTGAATGGTAAATCTCTCCATGGTTAATTAATTCAATCATAGACATAAGGTTAAGTATAATGACCCAAAATGAATGCATTTCGGTAAAATAAAATCATCCTCACCTACAGGCTCAGTTTTATCTATTTGTAATTTGTATGATCATATATCTGACTGACAAAATTATCTTTATTATTCATTTGTTCATACGTTTGTGGGTTCATTTAATAAATGAATTTAGTATCTACTTGTGCACAGAATTACCTCAGTGTCACAGGAGATAATGCACCATGGTCAATGTGGTAGGAAGAATTCTAAAGATGTCTTTCCTCCCCAGACAGTCCCATCCCCTGGTTACTCAGTCAAGCACTAATCTAAGTGCTGCAGTGAAAGATTTTGTGGATGTAATTAAAATTCTGAGTTAGTTGATCTTAAAATCTGGAGATGATCTGGGTGGGCTTACCCCAGTTACATGAGGTCTTGTAAAAACAGGCAGTTTTCTTCACTGGTGGCAAAAGTCAGAGATTAAAAACCCAGACAGGGATCAGCCTTTTGTTGCTAGCTTCAAAACTGAGAGGGCCCCACGTGTCAAGAAATGCAGGTGACTTTCAGAAGCAGAAAGCAGTCTTCTGCTGACAGCCAACAAGAAAATGAGGACCTTAGTCCCTCCACCACAAGGAACTGGATCCTAAAAACACAAATGAGCTCAAAAGTAATTCTTCCCTAGAGCCTACAGATAAGAACCCAGCTGAGCTGACACCTTGCTTTCAGCTTTGTGAGACCATATGCAGAAAACCTAGTTAAGCCATATTGCACAGGACTTACAGACCTGAAAGCAAATTTGTGTTGCTTAAAGCCACTTGATTTCTGGTAATTGTTTCATAGCAATAGAAAGCAAATGCAAGTTAACAATCTGTTTCATATTGGGGCATGTCACATAAACTGTGGAAAGGCATGAAGGGTTAAAGAGACAAAAGTTAGAAATTAAAAACAAAAAAAAGACATGTCAAGATGAAATGACTGATCAGCACACATAATATGTGCTCTTAGCTTCAAGAAGAGTATTTCACAGTGGGCTGGACTATTCTGAGAAGTTCTTCCTGGAGCAGGAAGGCTTAAAGCATGGAAGAGGTAGGCAAGGCCGAATCTTTCTTATGATTCCAAATAAATCTCCCATTAAACTTGTCTATCTTTGAGTTTTTTTTTAAACTGAAAGCAGCATCAGAGATGACATTGTGTGGATGACATTATATAATCCTATGCTATATCTGTTACTCATGTTTTCTGCAAACCTTTCCCCAACTATTAAAAACAATAAAAACAAAGGCTCCAATCAGAGACTCCAGGCAGGGGGTCAGAACTATTATTCCACTGAGTTGGAAGGAAATAATCATCATCCACTTATAAATCTGGAATTACTCCAATTTCATGCTGAGCCCTGAATAAGATAATACATACATATATGTAATCTCTATACAGAATACAGTAAGAAAGCTTGACCAGAAGACCTGTGTGCACCCCTCCACACACTTTTTTAATGTAAAATACCTGAGTCGGAACACTTCTCAATGAATAACTAATCCTGGAAAGCATATAACCATGCTCATTTTCTAACTCTTTTGTGGTCAAATAATAAATACAGATGATACAGAAGACAGGAACCATGACAAATTTGGACAAATGTAATTTAGAGACAGTGACAGAAAGCTTAGTCAAGCTTAATGCTCTCAATCCATAAAGCAAAAATCTGGACAAAAAACACCAAACATTCCCCTGAGGCTCATGATTACATAAGAGGGTCCCTTGGGTCCTTTGGTTTAGCACTACCTCCTCTTTTCCCAGCAATCACATTCCTACAGCTAAAAGACGTTTGGACTATGACACTCATTATTTATAGCAGTTATTGAAACTGCAAGACTACCTACATACATATATGCATACACACATAGTGTAAAAGATAATGAGTAATGCCTTAGCTCATCTTATTTCTCCAAGGTTGCAATTTAATTATGTTTCCAATGGAAGAAAAAGGCACACACCTCCCCTTAAAGAACACTTTTTTACATACAAAAAGTAAAGTGGACGTATTTATTTTACTTGTGCCATTTCTCCATTTAAGCTGCTAGTTGCTACTTATCATGCATGAATAGAAGAATGGATGAAGTGAACAAAACGTGGATTTTTGTAGTTCCTGCCATGTAAAGTTACAGCAAATAAATTGCACAGAGAAAAGAATAAACATAGAAATAACCTAAATCTTTTTATGTAGATGAGGTAAAAAGACAGTCTCCTTTAGAATTGCTCCTTTAGATTATATAGCAATTTATGTTAAAAGTCACGATGACAAATCAGCCTGTAATTTATTTTAAGAAGTCAAACTAGCAAGATCAAGTGTACTGTAGGTGGTATTTCATCTTATCATATTAAAACAGTCTTCCCAAATGTAAAAGATAATCTCAACTGCTGTGTTCTGTAAGCAAGCAGAAAATTATGTAAATCTGATTTCCTTACTGTGTGCTTGCTATCTCTTTAAAGCTTACTAAATCATATCCAGATATGTAAACACAAAAGCACTGGATCCAAGATACATTTGCCTTTAAACACTCAGAATGAGAAAAGGTATTTTGCAGGGTGTAATTGAAAAATTCCTATCTTTTTTCAAAAGCTAACAAATCAACGGTTATGTGAGATTTAAAAAAAACACAAAACATCACCTCTTAACTTATTAGGGGCTTAATTGCTTCCTCATAATGGAGTGTGACAATGTGATTGCAATAAGAATAGCACCTGCTTTGAAAATCCCATATCAAAGAAATGCCAGTAAGGGAGCAGGAAGCTCACACAGCAGCCATGTTGAAGTTCCTCTTCATCTATATTTTAGCTTTCACTGGTTCTTACCTTCTGTCCTTGAGGTCTCTTTAGGCTCATTGCCTGAATAAGTGGTGTTTGCTTTGTTAGCTCACCTAAAAATGTCAGTACATGTATGAATGCTCACCTTGGCGATGTCATAAGCATAAAGGCACATATATGTAGCTGGATATTTCTCTGAGCCAAAATTTAGAAACTTCCTTCTTTTCAAACACAGAAATCTCCTACATGACTCAGACTGTAATGCGTTCTGCCTGTGTGCTAGAAGACAAACCTGTGATCCAGATTGCGCAGCATGTTAAGTCAATAGCCATGCCAATAGCACGCACAGACTGTCCTCATCCTTCCTGTATTCTGAAGAAGTAGTCCTTTGATGTCAAAGTTAAATTCATTGTTACTGTGGATTTGCATTTGCATTTACCTGCATTAATACACTCCAATCTATTTGGAAATATATATCTAATCTTAATATACATCTTTTCACAACTAATTTCTTACTTTATATATTACAGCAAGGCAGGAAATCCTTTACTTTTTCTATGAAGAGTTAACCAATAATAAATCAACAAGTTAAAAGATATTTAAATTATTAGCTATGTTTTAGTTAAGAGAAATGTATAGTATTTTCTGCACCTTTAAAAAATGAAAGTAAGCAAAACAAACTCTTGTTCTAGTTCCTATCCTATAGTAAGTAGTTAAATATTTGTTTATTTATTTATTTATTTTATTTTATTTATTTATTTTTTTTGAGACGGAGTCGCCCAGACTGGAGTGCAGTGGCCGGATCTCAGCTCACTGCAACCTCCGCCTCCCAGGTTCACGCCATTCTCCTGCCTCAGCCTCCCCAGTAGCTGGGACTACAGGCGCCCGCCACCTCGCCCGGCTAGTTTTTTTCATTTTTTTTAGTAGAGACAGGGTTTCACCGTGTTTGCCAGGATAGTCTCGATCTCCTGACCTCGTGATCCACCCGTCTCGGCCTCCCAAAGTGCTGGGATTACAGGCTTGAGCCACTGCACCCGGCCTAGTTAAATATTTGTTAAGTAAGAATGCTATTCAACACATTCAGTAATCAATAAAATATACATTTTGGTTCTTTATTAAGGAATTGTGCCAACTGTAAAATAGCACAATATTCCATTTTAATTCTAGCATTCTAGCATTTTAAGTGATAGACCGAGACAATCACATGATATGCTACGAGCCATACAAAGAGAATAACCAACAAATACAGTAGGACCAAGGATAATGAGAGATGTGCTCAAAGGAAGCTATGCACCCGGATATAAGACACACTGAGAGGCTGATAACACACACACACATGCACACAAACACACACACTCTCCTTATGCATAGCAACATTTAGAGGCACACAAAGACACTTACTGAAAGGGCAGAGGAAGACTGAGAATTCTGATTATGGCAGAAAGTGAGGTGGATGGGAAACAGCCCCCAGTTTACATGTTTATAGGATAATACAGACTGCAAATGCCCTTTTGTAGTTGCACAGCAGAAGGTACAAATGGCAATGCCAGCTCTGGGTGCTTGCCTTCTGGCTAGATGACATTAAGCTGAGGTGCATATGTGGCCTGTGGGCTGAAGATTTCACACTTGCTATAAAGGCAGTCTGTGTTAAGTCTCATTCTAAATAGTACCTGTGTAATAATAGTGTTCAAATCAATGTTTCACACAAACAAAAACTCATATTCATTTATCTATAAAACTGCTATGTTAAGGCACTGAGTATAAACTCTAATAATTAAGTTCAGATGCTAGGGACATGATATCAATGTGCTGTCAGCAAAATGCGTAGCTGAAAGATAATGAATAATTTCGTATTTCAGGACCTCTGGAATCTAGAACAAAATAATCAGAATAGCTGATTCTTATATTCTTAGACCTACCGTGTTTAAGTCTGTTTTAAAAACTTTAGATATACAAATTTATTACATAAATTTATTTACTCCTCACAACAGCCTATATTATTTTCTCCACTGTATAAATGGGGAAAACTGAGACACATAAATGTTGGAGCTTAGATTTAACCTAGTCAATGCGATTTTAAAATTTTTGTTCTCAGGTACTTTGCAATGCTGCCCCTCAGAGATAAGCAACAAATGTAGAGGTTTAAAAATTGTTAAAATAAGATCCACCATTTAAAAAAATACACAAAGAAGCAAATTTTAAAACTCCCTTTGGATTTTCTCTAATAAAAGGAAGAAAAGAATACTTTAAAATCTTCATCACCTACAGGTAGCCTTTTTAAAGACTTTTCTTTCACAAACAAGTCAGTATGAAGTTAGAAGAAACCCTGGTATGATCAATACATACTTTTTTAGTTCTTTGATTAAAAGGTTACATCGGGATAATTTTAGAGTTCTTATTACATTTTTTTTTTTCATAAACCACATTGACTAGAACTGCTGGTGGTACTGGCAAACATACCTATATTTACTCTCAATGAACTTAAATTCCTGAAAAAGTTATTTCTAAAGAAGGAACTAGCACGTAGTATTTAAATGGATCATTTTACATGTCAGGAATTCAAATCTCTATGTACGATCAGCAGTTTTTGTTATTTTTACAAAAGGTAAAATTAGAAAAAAAAAGTCCGAAAGATTAAGCAAAGTCTAAATTACATTTCATTTCGAATTCAAATGCTTGGTGGGGGTTGCACAGTAAAATTCTTATCAATAAAAGACTGGCTTGAATCAAACTTCTTTTTTGCTAATAGCCTGAGCCAAGTCACCCAGAGCCAGTGGTCTCTGATGCTTCCAGAGGTCATCCATCAGAGGCTTTCTCCATCTATTAGGTCCAGTGCATAGTGCATTCCATTTTGTTCTCACCCTGGGACCTATCCAGCCAGTCCTAGATCCATCCATACCTCATTGCTCTGCAGTCAAATAGTGGCAATTAAAACATTGGGTAGGGATGACATACTGTGGTAACGGTTAAGAAGGCCCTTCCACTTTTAAAAATCGCTGTTTTGTGATACTTAACATTTTCTCAAAATAGTATTCATATGGAAACTTTGTGTTTGCTTTCAGTTCAAAGTGCCTCTGTAAGAGAAATATTTAAGAGATGTATTTTGTTTTAAAGTAAAAATACACTTTGTGGATTACCCATACTTATTTATGAAGGATTCACTGCAGGGTGAGAGGAAGGAGGATAATTGACACTTATTATTCAACAAATGTGTTGACTGCCTACTATGTTCAAGGCCTTTTGCCAGCCCCTGCCTCTCTTCTCAGAAAGGTAATTGCCTCCTAGGGTAGATAAGCAGAGGCAAAAATAAATGTTATATAATTGAAAAGTGCCAGCCTTCCCTCCCACTGCAGAGTCCCTGGTACTGCAGTATGGAAGACGAGAGAATCTTCTTAGAAAAATTGGGCAACTCATCTTTGAATTTTTGTTTCTGTTTGGCACCGTCTGGCAAACTATAGCCATTATAGCTCCTGGATCCAGGCTCAAAGACACTTTTCCTTTCTGCTCTTGGCTCTATGGTCTCCTTTAGACCTCAGCTCCGTTCTCTGTATTGCCTCTGTAAACCTCAGTGTGACCTGGCTTCTGCTGGGTATTGCCCTAACATATCCTTCCTCTGCAATTCTCTGCTCTTTTGCTTGGGGCTCAACTAGGTGACTGCAATATGTAATGTGCCTTTTTCTCTCTTGTTTTATGTAAAATTAAAATTCATGGTTTTGATTTTTTAATGGTACTGAATTAGTTAAAGCAGTCATACTGTATTTTCACTCAAAACCTTTAGATTATCCAGACTTTCCAACATTCTTACAGCATAGAGTTGGCTATAAGACATCCACATTTTAGCTTGGCAGTACAGAAAGTGTATAATTCACATTTTGCTAAATTTTCTGAAGTGGTATGTCTTATAGCTTTTTTTTCTTAATAGTTGTGACTCTCCATATAAGAATTAAAAAAAGAACTTTTTCTTTATGATCAGGCAATAAATATGTATTCCCTGGCATTATTTAGATGTATTCAAATCCCACAAATACTGATTGAAAAGCAAGTAAAAATGTATCTGGAAATGCCATGAAGATATAAATCATAAATTCAGTTTATTTAACATTATAATATACAAAAAAGGACAGTTTGAATAAAGTAAAAAATGGCTATAGCTCCCAGTTTTTCTAACAAAGTGTACAATAATGGAAGAAGAAAGGAGATGAAAGATGTCTATTCAGGCTAAAGCTCATCTGTAAGCCTTAGAAACAGAGTGAATATTTTGAATTGAACTCAGAAAAAGGAAAAGTCTATAGAAATTCCACACTTTTAATTTGGATTTATTTATCTGAAGGAAAGAGGATCAATATTTATTTATTTATTTATTTATTTATTTATTTATTTATCCAATCATCCATCCATCCATCCATCTGTTTATTTATTCATTCATTCATTCAACAGATGTTTATTAAATATAATGTATACTGGGTAATAACCCAGGTACTTCCTAGGAACTAGGGATATAGCAATGAACAAACAAATTTCTTGCTATCATGGGATTTATATTTGGGGCAAACAAATGAACAAATAAAACATCAAGTAGTGATACATTCTAAAAAGACAGAATAAGGGACTAGAAAGTGAATGGGAGGGTAGGGTATTCTTTTATGTATGAAAATAAATTTAGAGACTTTTGCCTAGAGATGTAAATAAAGTAATTCTTTGCATAGAGATTTAAATAAAGTAATGAGATGAGCTATGAAAATAATTAGGGGAAACTGTGAAATTGTGGTAGGCAGAGAGCTGGTTAGTTCTAAGGCCCTGAGGTAGGAGCATGCTTGGTGTGTTCAAAAGCAACAACAAAACCAGAATGGTTGGAGCAGAGTAGGAGAGTCCACTGAGAAAGTGATTGTAAGAGATGATGTCGTAGATCAAGGGACAACATCATATAGGCCCAAGAGAGAACTCTGGATTTTATTTTTAATGAGATGGGATTCTATTGAGTGGTTTTGAGCAGAGGAGTGACATGTTCTAAATATATCATTCAGGCTCTTTGTGGCAGAGAATAGATTAAGTTAAAGGAAGATGGGAAGCAAAAGAGACAAGAATCCATAGCAATGGTTCTAACAAAGAGATAATAGTGCATGTGTATTAGCAGTTGCTCTTTTTTAAAAGAAATTATTGTATTGTACAAATTTAAGGCATAGAATGTAATGTTTTGGTATACTTACACATAGTTTTTGCTATGGTTTCAGTGTTTGTGTTCCCTCCAAAACTCATGTTACAACTGAAGGAGTGCAGGAAGTTTTACACCAAAATCTGGCTCACTTGAATCATGAGTATTTTGATTTAAAAACTCTGAGAGGTCAGTAAGCTCTAGAAGGGACTTTTTGCTTATCTATTTAAAGATGAGACTGAGGCACCAAGGAGAACAATTGTTCCTCTTCCCCTCCCTGTTATTTCATTATCCATTAAAGGAACAAAGGCTAAAAAATATACCCTTTTTTCAGATAAAGACTGACTGCAAGGATCACTTCAATTCCAAAGATAACTATTTACAAGTCAATTTCTGTTCCTTGATCCAACAATTCATCCAGGCAATCAATTATTGCCACTCAATATAATTATTCTTCTCCCCCACCTTATAATCTGTTTTACCAGGATCCAAGTCCCCATTCTTGAGCAGATATATAAGCTCCTGGATGTTGCTGGAAGAATCCTCTGTGATTCTCCCCATGAATATGCTTAATAGATTTGTATGTCTTTTTTCTTATTAATCTGTCTTATTGTGAGTTGATTTATCATTGAAACTTTGGGGGGTCAAGGGCCTTGCCTCCCATAAAACTTTGTCTCCAATGCAACAATATTAAGAGGTGGAACCTTTTAGAATCTGTAATTATGAGATGGAATTCTAGTAAAGAGATTAATGACTTGTAAAAGTGCTTGAGTGGCAGGTCTGTTCCCTTTTGCCCTTCTGCCTTCTGCCGTGAGAGGATACAGCAAGAAGGTACTCACCAGAAACAAAATGATAATGCCTTGATCTTGGACTTCCCAGCCTCGAGAACTGGAAGAAATAGATTTCTCTCATTTATAAATTGTTCAGTCTCAAGTATTTTATTAGAGCAACATGAATGAACTAAGATAATAGTGCAATGGTTACTGTAGTCAAACAAATTAACATATCTATCATCTCACATAGTTACCCATTAGGGCATTGTTTTTAAGGAATCTTCAAACTGGACACCAGTCCCTGTGCTTCACGCTGCCCCAAAATGTCCCTGGGCAATAAAGAAATATGATTCCTGAAGCACAGTGTATTAGTTCATTTTTATGCTGCTGATAAAGACATACCTGAGACTGGGAAGAAAAAGAGGTTTAACTGGACTTACAGTTCTACATGGCTGGGGAATCCTCAGAATCATGAAAGGAGGTGAAAGGCACTTCTTACATGGCAGCGGCAAGAGAAAATGAGGAAGATGCAAAAGCAGAAACCCTGATAAGACCAACAGATCTTCTGAGACTTAATTACTACCACGAGAACAGTATGAGAAAAACAGTCCTTATGATTCAAATTATCTCCCACCAGGTCCCACAACATGTGGCAATTATGGGAGTACAATTCAAGATGAGATTTGGGTGGGGACACAGAGCCAAACCATATCATACAGTGTGTGTGTGTGTGTGTGTGTGTGAGAGAGAGATTTTCTTTCTCTATAAGCTTCAAAGTTTATTGTTACTGGTAGTAAACTGGTATTTCTCTATGTTTCAAAATAATTTCATAAACAAACAGAAACAATTGGGAATATGTTTTACTAAAATATACTTTTACATATTAATAATTAAAGTCGCATTGAGGTTGTGAAATCAGTAATAAGCTAATAAGTTAGAAATAAGCTTTGTTTCAATGACTGGTCAAATTGTGTTTATATGCAGTTAACCCTTGAACAATACTCATTAGAATTATGTGGGTCCACTTACAAATAGATATTTTTTTCAATAAATATATTGAGAAACTTTTTGGAGATTTGTAACAGTTTAAAAAAACTGGCAGACAAACTGTGTAGCCTAGAAATATCAAACAAATTAAGAAAAAAGTATGTCATGAATGCACATAATATATGAAGATACTAGTCTATTTTGTTATTTACTACTATAAAATATAGACAAATGTATTATAAAAACTTAAACTTATGCAGACTGTGCATAGTGCTACTCACAGTCCAGGAAAAATAAATAAATGTAAAGATGTAGTATCAAATGTTAACTACATAAAATTAGCTGTGATACATATTGTCATACTGTAACAATTTTGTAGCCACTTCCTGTTGCTATTGTGGTGAGCTTGAGTGATAAGCATCTGCTTAATACACTGTGTGATAATAATCATCTTTGTGGGAGAAATTCATCTCTCCAATAAATTGTGTATTGCAGTAAAAAGTGATTTCTTGAGGTTCTTGTGTTAATTTTAACCATGTTTAGTGCAATATCATAAGCTTTGAATAACACCACTGGAGTCACAAGAAGTGCCATAGTGATGCTGGAAGTGCTTCCAAGAAGTAAACAAAAGTCATGACATTATAAAATAAAGTTGATTTGCTTGATATGTACTGTAGATTGTACTGCAACTGTGGTTGACTGCCACTTCAAAACAAACAATACAGTGTAAGGATTTTTTGTCACTGTAGTTAAAAAGACAAGAGGGAATTATTGAAACCATTATTATATCTACATCAGCAGGGGCAAAACATTGTACTTTTGCAAAATACCTTTTATGTCATATTGAAAATGTAGTTTTATATGGGTACAAGACTTCTATAAGAAAGTCACACCTTTAGCCTCTAATATGATTAGAAAAGAATTGGAGTTATTACATGACAATTGGCAAAATGAAGGTGAAGGATCTAAACATAGAGAACTTAATACCAGCAAAGGATGGTTTGATAATTTTAGAAAGAGAGTTGGCATAAAAAATGCCAAGGTAAAGAGAGAAACAGGTTCTGCAAACCAAGAGGTAGCAGAAAAATTCTCAGATGCCATTAAGGAAATCATTAAGGAGAAAGGATATCTGTCTGTACAGGTTTTTAATGAGCACAAAAGTGCCATATTCTGAAAACAAAAGTCACAGAGACATTTATTAGTAAGAAAGAGAATTGAGCAGCAGGATTTAAAGCAGGAAAGGATAGGCTAACTCCCTATTTTAAACGAATGCAGTTGGGCTCATGATCAGGACTGCTCTTACGTATAAAGCTGCCAACTCCTGAGCCTTAAAGAGAAAAAAAAAAAAAAAAAATACCAGCTACTGCCCATCTTTTGATTGCACAAAAGAAGGCCTGGACAATGAGAACACTTTTCCTGGAAGAGGTGCATCAATGTTTTGTCCCTGAAGTCAGGAAGTACCTTGCCCATAAGCGACTACTTTTTAAAATTCTTTTGATGTTGGGCAATACCCAGAACTCCATGAGTTAAACATGGAAGGCATCAAAGTGGTCTGCTTCCTCCTCAACCCGATTCTAACTCAGTCTCTACATGTGTGGTGGGTCATGAGGACCTTTAAAACTCATTACACACAGTACTCTATGCAAAGGATTGCCAATGTTATGGAAGACAACCCAACAGAAAGAATATCAACAAAATCTAGAAGGATTTCACCACTGAAGATGCTATCATTGTTGTAGAAAAAGCTGTGAAAGTCATCAAGTGAGAAACAACAAATTCCTGCTGGAGGAAACAGTGTCTAGATGTTGTACATGAATTCACAGGACTTAAAACAGCTGCAATCAAGGAAATAATGAAAGAGATTGTGAATATGGCAACAAAGAAGAAAAGGTGGGGGTATGAAGAGTTTCAAGACAAAGATCTTGGAGAAATTTAAGAACAAATAGATACCACACCAGAAGAATTAGCAGAATTAGCAGAAGATGACATGATGGAGATGGGTGCTTCTGAACTAGTGCTAGACGATGAGGAAGAAGATGCAGATGAATCAGTGCCAGAAAACAAACTGACACTAGACAATCTGCCAGAAGGATTTTGATTATTTAAGACTGTTTTGATTTTGCTTGTTTGTTTTTATAATATTAACCCTTCCATGACACAATCACTGAAACTAAAGCAAATGGAGAAGAAAGCATTTGTACCATATGGAAATATTTTTAGAGAAATGAAAGCAAAAAAATCAGACAGAAATTATGTTGTAGTTCTGTAAGTTACATCACGTGTCTACCTCTCTGCCTTCTCGTCTATCTCCTCCACCTTTTCTGCCTCTGCCACCCCTGAGGCATCAAGACCAACTTATTTTCCCTCCTAAGCCTGTTCAATGTGAAGATGATGAGAATGAAGACCTTTATGATGATCCACTTCCACTAATAGTAACCATACTTTATCATTCTTATGATTTTAAAATAACATTTTAGTTTCTCTAGTTTATTGGATGAATACAGTATATAATACATACATAAAATATGTGTTAATCAACCGTTTATGTCATCAGTAAGACTTCTAGCCAATAGTAAGCTATTAGTTAAGTTTTTGGGGAGATTTTCACCTGTGTAGGGGCTTGGGGCCTCTTCATGTTGTTCAAGGACAAATGTGTATTCTTACCTATGCATTCATAGAGCTTTAAATATAAGCTATAATCATAACCCTATAAACACTACAGGCACATAACACCTGGCTCAGAAAAAAAGAATAATTTTTAAGAGTATGAAATATATTTACTTGAATTTAGTTAATTAGTAAAATAATTATAAAACCT
>NW_016825567.1:1606858-1650339 GCF_001698545.2 Rhinopithecus bieti | reverse complement strand
AAAAAAAAAAAAAAAAAAAAAAAAAGAAATATCCAGAATAGGCAACAATATAGACACAGAAAGATTAGTAGTTGCTTAGGAATACATGGGACAAGATGTTTTTAGGGAGTGATAGCTAAAGGGTAAAATGTTTCTTTTATAGGTAATATGTTCTAAAATTGGTGTGGTGATGGTTGCACAACTCTATAAATTTACTAGAAACCACTGACTTGCCTATTTTCAATGGGTAAATTGTATCACACGTAAATTATAACTCAATACAGCTATTATTCAAACAATGATTATAAAACTAATGGATGAAGTCTTACCTATAGTAAGTAATGGTCACATTGTAAATTAATGGTGCTAAGAAAAAGCTAACATATCAGCAAGTCAAGAAATTCAGGTGCTTCTATGCTAAATTTCTTATGAAAATATTCACAAACGTTCTACTTTGCATTTAGAAGTGTTTTGTTCATCTATGTTTTTATATTCTTTACTTGGAAAAATGTGAGTGCGGAAGAGGTCAGGTTAAGCATGAGATCTTTGGAAGGAAGAAAGGGTATCATTGGCCGGGTGCGGTGGCTCAAGCCTGTAATCCCAGCACTTTGGGAGGCCGAGACGGGCGGATCACGAGGTCAGGAGATCGAGACCATCCTGGCTAACACGGTGAAACCCCGTCTCTACTAAAAAATACAGAAAACTAGCCGGGCGAGGTGGCGGGCGCCTGTAGTCCCAGCTACACGGGAGGCTGAGGCAGGAGAATGGTGTGAACCCGGGAGGCAGAGCTTGCAGTAAGCTGAGATCTGGCCACTGCACTCCAGCCTGGGCGACAGAGCGAGACTCCGTCTCAAAAGAAAAAAAAAAAAAAAAAAAAAAAAAAAAAAAAAACAAAAAACAAAAAAAACAAAACAAAAAAAAAAATTTAAAATAAAAGAAAGGGTATCATTAATTGACTTCACCATGAAAATTAAATGCCTTAATTTGTATTTGTCTGAGACACATTTAGAAAATTTGTTTGAAGTGTCAGCTGTGCTCATGCTATATTTCAGGCAAGAAGATCCCTCCCAGGTCAGACATTGAGAAAGAGAAGTATGATTCTTTTCAAGCCAAAGGAAGGAGAGCTGTATTAAATATGCACTTCATGAAGCAACATTGCCTTTTAGTGGCCTCTCAAGAATTCTTATTATTAGCAGTATCTTGTAGAGATATTTTCTCACAGGGGTTGCATGGTTTGCTAGACATTGTTCTTGCATGTTTCTATTAGCTACAGCTGCTGCTCTATGGTTTAAACCAGTTACCTGCCAAATTACAATGCTTGTTGAGAGTTTTAACAGTAACAGATCAATTCATGTAAACTGTTTGGATGGCTTTGAGGATGTATATATATATATTCTTTATAAGCCCTTAGTCAAAGATTGTTGAGGTTGGTGGTGTACAAATGAAAAAATAACAGGCGTTCTGATATCTGGGGCTGGCTATGCTTAAGTTTGGCACCAAGAATTAATGGACCTTTTGTTTCTTGTGAAAAAGTACATTGGTACTTACATACATACTCCTAGAATCTTTCCTTATTGTAATGCAATTCTATCAAATTATAATGACACTTCAAATGTGATGAATCCCAGAATCTTCATTTTTTTTGTGTGGTGCTGAAAGTTACTTTGCATAATAATAAGCTCTCTAAACAAACATAATTGCCTTTTCATCCCACTGAAAAGAAGAATGAAGAACCACTTTCAGGGCAATAAAGAGAGGTTTTCGGTGTTTTAGGATTTTGTTTGTTTGTTTGAGGGGCATTTTTTAAGTCGAAAAAGCACTTAGGCGTAATAGCATTTTGTATTTGTTTAGAGCACCGAACAGGGAAAATGGCCTTAGTAACCTTAGTTGTGTTGTGATGAACTGGTCTTTATCCAAGCTCACAGTTTTGGTTATCAAAGAAACCTAGAAATTTTACACAGACTATCAAAAGTGAGATGGGGCCAGACATTCTTGAGAGAGAGCACCTGGCCCCATTTGATCCTATTATGGCCAGAACTTGAATATGCTGGTCTAGAAGGCTGGCAAGCCTCACTAGCCAGTGATCAAGTGGTGGAAACCTGCCCTGCTCTTGGTACACTCACAGGAGGAGCAAGCTATACGGGCCAGAGGCAAATGTGGACAGGTGCTTACTTAAGTGTCTGACTGAAGCATATTCTTTTTGCCCTATTCTGATCAGTAAATAACTGTTCACTATTCCCAGTCTAAAATTCAAAATAAAACCAAAGTTCCCCCGTGATCTTTTCTTGGTGAGTAAATTCCCCAATCCTTTTTTCTCTGATCTTCGCTTCTGATTCCACTTTCTATCACTATTTTTATTCTTCTCGAGACTACTCCAAATAATTGTGTTTTCCACACAGTATATAGGGAGGGGAGTAATAGATTCTGAATAGAGCTCTGTATATTAAAAACCAACTCATTTACAAATCCCAAAACTGAGAAAGGTGGCGGGAAAAGTAAATATTCAAGTAGGAGCAAAAGTGGAAGGTGATACTAGAACTCAAATGAAATTTCACCGTATTTCCTTTCCTTCAATAACATTTTTGTTTGTTTGATTTTGTTTTTGAGACATCATCTGACTCTCTCACTCAGGCTGCAGTGCAGTGGTGTGATTTTGGCTGCCTGCAACCTCTGCCTCCTGGGATCAAGCAGTCCTCCTACCCTAGCCTCCGGAGTAGCTAGCACCACAGGCACATGCCACTAAACTCCGCTAATTTTTGTATTTTCTGTAGAGACAGAGTTTCACCATGTTGCCTAGGCTGGTCTTGAACTCCTGGCCTCCAGCAATCTACCTGCCGTGGCCTCCCAAAGTGCTGAGATTACAGGCATGAGGGACTGTGTCTGGCACAAATTTTAAAATACATAGAAGATAGAAAATACTTCTCGTCAAAACTGATTCCATATGCTTGCCTTACCATGCTTTATTAAAGGTTCTAGATGGGACTCTGGCTGAGGGATTCTTGTTTTCTTATTTTAATCATTCTACTGGTCTCTCTTCTCTCTTTTTCCACATATGCCTATATCTATATCCAGATATCTATCTAGATATATATACACATACAGGCTTTTGTTTCTCTCATATATACATATACATAAATTTTGGTCTGTTCTTGCTTTTCTTCAGTCTCATGTAATTTTTCCTTTCACAGACTTCCTCAGCACTTCTGTTCATTTCTTAAGGAAGATAGTACTTACTGCATTATTTTATTGTTTTATTGTATTGCTATTTCATTACCCATTTTTGTTCTCTGACTTATGAACCCATTGAGTATAGGTGTCACATATCATCATCATTGTTTTATCTTCAACTACCACCATTTGATATCCTAGTATGTATTAAATGTTTTCAAATGAATAAAAGAATGAGTATCTTCACTCAAAATATATTGTATTTTATTCTCTAAGCAAATCAGTACATTATGTTAGTGATGAACACCAAAACTGATGATTTACTGTGATGTGAGAAATACTGAATTACCAGTAAATTCTATAAATTCTCATGAGCATTGATTCAATTTACTCAGCCAGGTATAATCTGCATTCATTACCAACAACCAGAACCTGCAATAGATCAATAAAGTAATTGCTATTTGATGAATATGGTTTTATTTGGATTAGAGATCTATTTCCAACATATAAATTCTACTAATTTTCAGCACATAAAACTGGCCCATGATATACCAACAAAATGTTATAATAATTGACATTTTAAGGTCACTTCTTGTTACTTTTCTTAAATGCAGTTATTATATCACTTATGGATAAGGATTCTATTCAGGAAAGGATACTGTTGACTCCTTTAGACATTTGCCATTCAATTTGGTACAGGCATCAACAGCATCAACCTCAGCTGGGACCTTGTTAGAAAGGCCTACTCTTAGGTCTCGCTCCAGGCTACTGAGGCAAAATGTGCATTTTACCAAGATGCCCCAAGTGAACCAAATGCACATTAAAGTTTGAGAGACACTGCCTTAGGTGTTTATTTCTGCCATCGAAATTAAAATTGTCATATTTATAGAAATGAAAGAACAAAGTCTTGTGTGTCTGGTTTTAGATCAGTCCTACAGTCTCAATCATCTTAACTGATGCAGGTGAGTAGCTTAGAAAGATTTTGAATATTAATGCTTCCAAATGATCAGACCCATGAAAATGTATTGGTCACTCACAGATCAAAACAGGATAAAGCAATCAATTAAAAGATAGCATTTATAGGGTGCTCACACTGTGTAGAAATGTAGGTGAGGCTTTTGGTAGTTATAAATGACAGATGTATTTCAAGGCATGTCTAATTGAATAGGGAGACATACGTCCAAAACAATTATCAGTACAAATGAGGCCCAAATGCACTTCTCCCAGGCATAATGCGTGGCCATGTGGTGAATCACACAAACAATGTGTGGGTGGTCAACAATCACTCCAAAGTAAAGTTATCAACTAATGCGAAAAATTAGTGTGGCTGGAACAGAAAATAATTTGCACATAATCTAGTGTGGTAGGTGGTTATTGGCCCCAATCCTTTGGCCGTTCCTTCTTCCATACCCTTCGCCATGTACTTTTTCAGGGTCCTCCCACTGTGGGCAGTATGTATTTCCCTGCCTCATGACTTTGAATTAGCCATGAGATTTGCTTTGCCAGATGCCATGACATAGAAATGGCAATCTGTCATTTCTGAACCTAGACCCCAAAAGAACTTGGTGAACTATGATGATCAAGAATGTATCTAGTGAGGCTGGATGATGAGTGATTGGATCATTCAGAGTTTTATAGACAACAGTAATGAAGTAAAATTTTATTTTTAGTGACATGAGAAGGCATCATCAAGGGTTTTTAAAATCCCTTTCTGCTCTGTATTACTATCTGAGTAAATGTTATCACACATACTAGATTTTCAGCTACTAGAAAACGAGAATTTATGTTATTTATCATGGAATGTTTCCTGCTAAGCCCAACTTGGTTGTTTGGTAGATACTTCAAGGGGTAACTGCGGTGGTTTCATGTATTGTTCTGTTACCAAGAACACTACATAGCCAAGCATTTACCAAAAAAGATAGTTCAATCAGGAAGGGAGAACCCTGCAAAATTATAGAAGATTATTTTATTCTCACCATAGTTTGTACTTTTTTATTCTTTGAAGATATAAATCTACATTATCCACATTTAATACTATCCATGGTCAGCACAATGTTGACTTCTGTAAATATATCAATTGGTAGCTGAAATAGGTGAATGTACTTTGTAAAATGATATTTAAAAAATATTGCTGGTGATTGCATCCCATAAGAACCTGAATCATAAAGGGAATACATGTTAGGAAACATATCTCTATCACTCACCCTGAAAAAAAAAACACCTCTCTGTAAATGCATTTGCAAATACTAACTCTCACATGTACCATGAAAATTTAAATCGCGGCAACATTTAAAAACCACAATGGTAAAGAAACATTTACTTTTTTTTTTTTTTTTTTTTTTTTTTATGGATTTTCTCAATGTTTCTTCTTTATCATTAATGAACAACACAGGAAAATTTTTCCATCGTTAAATAATTGGACATTTTCAACTGGGTGTGGTGGCTCACGCCTGTAATACCAGCACTTTGGGAGACTGAGGTGGGTGGATCACTTGAGGTCACGAGTTTGAGACCAGCCTGGAAACAGGGTGAAACCCCAACTCTACTAAAAATACAAAAATTAGCTGGGCATAGCGGCATGCACCTATAATCTCGGCTTCTCAGGAGACTGAGGCAGGAGAATCACTTGGACCTGGATGGCGGAAATTGCAGTGAGCCGAGATTGTGCCACTGCACTCCAGCATGGGAGACAGAGTGAGACTCTGTATCAAAAATAAATAAATAAGTAAATAAATAAAATAAAAAGAGAATAAATAAATAAAATTGAACATTTTCACTTCACATGGCAAAATCCTAACAACTTTTTAAAAATGCAGGGAAACAAGAATTGGTCATATTGAAAAAGCTTAAGACAAACAGGTGAGTGTAACTCCAAGACAACAGTTGTAATCCCTCTACTAGACCTTGTTTTGAGAGAAGGTTGCTGCTGACTTTGATTGTTTTCAGAAACAAATTGAAGGTTATTGAGGACAATCATCTTCCCAAATATTTAAGGGTCCAAACTTTCAGGGATAATCCTGTGCTCACTTTGCCCCTCTGTTCTAGGCCCTACTGTGCTTAGGTTACTTTGTGGATCTGTACACTCAGGCTCAGCCAGTGGTGGAGGATAAGTGGAAAGAGGGCAGAACTGATTATTCTGCCTTTGAGTAGATACTTGTTCACCTTGAACCTTCTGGTCAATCTAGGAGTAGCGTCCAGAAAGCTGGCAGTTTTACCAATTTGTGTTCTTCATTCACTTCAGCTGTCTAAACATTAGACTTATTGATGTATTTCATCATTACAGGATGATTTTATAAATTTTTTATTGCTACATAATATATGGGCATATTTTGGGGATACAATGGGTGTTTATTCACTCTTTAAGTGTCTTTATAGTTCTTTCCTCTATCAGGAAGCCTTTGTTGACCTCTCTAGAGCCCAGTGATCCTTCCGCCTCATAACTGTTGTAGCCTTTATTTCCTGTATTACTTATTTGGCACCCAACAATACATTGCTATCTAATGCCTTTTACTTTAAATTAATATTTAAACTTTTTGTTATGTTTACTTTTTTAGTTACAAGTTATCTTCTCAGTGAAAGGGTTGCTGAAGGACAGAGGCACTTTCTTACATATCTTTGTGTTTTCACAGTACAAGTGCAGAATAGCCATCAAATGATTATTTCTTGATCAGATGCACAATGAATGAATGAATGAATGAATGAATGAATGAATGGCTTTGTAAGCACTATTCATTAATTCTTTCATTAAGTTATCAGGTACTGAGGATACAAGCATTCCTGTCCTCCTAAAGCTCATATTCTAATTGGAGAAAGCTCATATTGTTGTATTTTAATCAGTTGAATATGCTTTGCCTAATGTTAACAGCTTTTTTATAATTTCTGAGAAACATACTTTAGTTTTTTCTAATAAACATAAGTAATGCTCATTTGATTTTAACAGTTTATAGAACACAATAATCTACAGCCAAGTCGTGATTAACTGAAGTCCAGATTTTCTAGATTTTTCATTAGCAATTTCAACTGCATCAGAGGATAAAAGTGAGAAGCTAATTTCCATTACATTGTAAAGAATTGTTGTAAAGTTGATAGAGAGTTGAGAAACCTAGCCTGATTAATTTATATGATTCTTTAGCATCACATGTGTGTGTCACTTATGCATCTGATTCTTGAACCAATTTTTATAGGTAACTAAGCATTGTGTTCTACATGTACAGATCTCACTAATATGCATAGAGTAACATATTTTTCTATCTTTGTTACCATTGCCATGTTATAATTGTAGGAGCCATAAGCCCCCCAAAAGTTAAGCTTTGAACTTTTATATGTTTTGAAGATATGGAGATTGTTATGACCAGAAAATGTAAAAGAAAAAAAAAAAGCCTTATCATTTCAGCCTATTTTAAAAGGTTCTGCTCTGTAGTTTGCTTAGTATTTGCAAATACTCAACTCCACATTAGAATGCAGATGCACTTTTAGATAATACTTAAATGAATGGGCATGGCTATATTGCAATAAAATTTTATTTATTAACATGGAAATTATAATTTCCAGAAGAATAATATCCCAAGGGTGATGGGAGTGATATTCAGATTTCAGTTTCTATTTCATGTCAATATCCCACGACACGTAGGATATCATTCTTCTTTTGATATAAGAAATCCATTTAAAATCTAAAATTGTTTTAGCTCAAGGGTCAAACAAAAACAAGAGGTGGGTGGGCTGGATATCTGTTTATTTACATATTTTCTGTGGCTACTTTTCTGCTACTGCTGCAAAATTAAGTCTTTGTAGCAAAGTTAAGTATTTGTCAGAGAGACTTTAATGCTTGCAAAGCCAAAACTATTTACTATTTGGCTCTTCAAGAAAAAGTTTGTCAATCCCTGGTTTAGACAATAATATATTTCCATCAACAAACTATAAGTAGTCACATGACATGATATGTAAAGTGCAGTATAACACAGTTTTTGTCCAAAAGGCAACAAACTAACGTTCTAACACATTAATATTCTTGAAATCATGAATATATATTTTGAGCAACTACTCTGTGTCAAGCACTATTCTAGACATTGGAGATACCACAGCTCAGGCATATAAATGGACATAATCTCTGTACTCATGGAGTTTACATTCTTGAATGGGAGCCCAATAATAACACATAAACATGCACACACATAATAAATAAATGCAATTTACAGACAAAATAACTTCTACAAATATTCTTGGCTTCTGAGCTAAACTGGAAATGACAAAGCAGTAACACTAATACACTTTTAGGGTTACCCAAGAAGGGTTCTAGCAGCCTGCTCATTGAACCTCTAGTTGGGGTTAAGACTTATCATGAGGAAAATCTTAAATCTTATCTTTTCAGAAACTGCAATACATCAAGGAGAAAATACAAATTTAAGGTCAGAACACAAGCTCAATCCTTTTTTTTTTTTTTTCTTAAAATTAGCTTACACTGTCAAAATTGTCTTAAAGCAAAGATTATAGATAGTGGGACAATATAGTTAGAAAAATTTGGAATTTTCTATGGAACCCTAGAGATAAAAAAATAAAATCTCTAAATATTGTTACACTTGAAGTTAGTTGAGGATTTAAAGCTTTAGAGGAACAGATTGATGAACTATAAAAGGTTGACTTAGAAATGATGCCTGAAGATACAGTGAGTGACCTGCTTAGAGTCTGATACAACTGACACCTGAGTCTCCTAACTCTAATAAAGTTCTCAAAACAAAACACAAAAAACTTTAATCTAAACTGCAGACACCTGAGAGGAAATCAGTTTATGAAGCTGGGAAAATAAGACCTAGAAAATGCATGAGACTTTAAGTAAAAATAGAAAGCCCCAATATGCGTCTTCTTACTTTCCAGCAAGCAATTGGTTGTCTGATGGAAAGCTGCATGGGGGAAGGCCAGTGGTCAAGTACAATTCTGCAATCTTAGCTATGTGACCTACTGGACATTCCCAAGGACATTTAGTAAATGCTCTATTGAGTGTGATACTCTGGTGCTAAACCTCTGTCACAGAATTACCTAGCTTTCTATTATAGGAATTACAAAAAGAAAGATGAAGAGACTATAACATGTCTTTATGTTCAAATTCTTCATCATATTTCTTACATATTAAATTATCCCTTTTTAAGAAATTGTCAGAAGGGCACAAATGAAAACTATTATTGTTTTTAAAATAGTGAAGACATCTCAGAAAATAAAATTTAAATAACATTGCTGTAGAGAGTTATAAGCATGGAGGACTTCGTGTGGCCTTTCTAGTAGCCATGTTGCCTCATTTGAGATGAACTCATTGGAAGTCATTTAACAGAAAACCATGAAGAAGAGGAAATAGGAGGCATTTCAAATCAGTTGTGTACCAAACAGATTTCTGTTTACTTTGTTCTGAGATAACCGTCTCAGAAAACAAAGCTAGGAGGTTTCATGTTGTTTTAGAAGAGAGAAAAAAACTACACTTTCTTAAATGTCATGAAATAGTAAATTGTTTCATAGAATTATGAAACATGCCTTTACAATTATTTTGAGTAGGTAAGATGAATTATTTTTGACAAGATTGACTTTCAAGAATTGTACACAATACTATTGAGAAAGGGAAATAATTCAAAACTCACAATGTTTTAAATGGATTATATCCCTATGACCAATTTAAGTGGAAATTTAGTTAGCATGTCTAGATTTTAATTAAAGTTGACAATATTAGACTGTGTATGTTCATAATAGAATCTGGTTACTCATACTCTTTTACTTCATTTTTCTTTCCGATATACATTTTAAATGGAAATACATTAGAAAAGTGCATAAATTGGAACCATACAGCTTGATAAATGTTCGCAAAGGAAACCTGACCCAAACCCCTGAAGCCACTATATCCCACTTCTAGTAACTAGCCTCATTCATGAGAGTAACCACTATGTTGACTTCTATTGGTGCCAATGTTTTAAATTTAAATAAATAGACTCAAACAATACTGTAATATTATTTTGTGTCTGGTCAACTTTCATACAATATTATGTTTGTGAAATTCATTCATGATGTTGTCTGTAACTGGAGTTCATTCATTCTTATCACGGTATAAGATTCCACTGTATAAATATACCACAACTTCTTTATCTATTCTACTGCTGACAGGTCCTGTTAGGACCTGGGCCACACAGCAGGAGGTCAGCGGCAGGAGAGGCAGCGAGCATTACCCTCTGAACTCCGCCTCCTGTCAGATCAGTGGCTGCATTAGATTCTCATAGGAGCGTGGAACCTAGGGGTCTAGGTTGAGCACTCCTCATGAGCCTCTAATGCCTCTGAACAACCTTCGCCAAGTCCATGGAAAAATTGTAAAAATTGTCTTCCACGAAACCGGTTCCTGGTGCCAAAAAAATTGGGGACCCCTCGTGTAATCCACCCAAAGAGGGCAAAGAACTGCTACCAGAGAGATCTTTACGAATGCCCATTGATATAAATCATTTCCCAGGTCAAAATATTCCAGTGTCTTAGGATATATCAAGGCTCTTAGTCCCATATGATGCTGTGAAGAATATGGTTGCTGCTTTCCATGCAATTACTTGACTTTATTTGCCGTTCTGTGAACAGCAAGGGAGTACAACCCTTCTGTACCTAGAGTGACTTTACCCTGATCTTTTCTACCTGCTGGAGTCTTCTCTTCCTTTAAATCTCTATTCATACTTTAGCCATCTTTGAAAAGCCTTTCCCGACCTTCCTAAGTACAGTTAGTTTCATCATCTGTACTGCCCAGTGTTTGAATTTATCTCCCTGTTCATACATTTTCTCCCTAAGGGACTATGAAGCATTCGCTATGCTTTCTTTGTGTTCACAATGACTAGAACGAGCTTAACCAATTGCCCAGTATAACTTTATTGAGTGAATGAATGAATGAAATATTATTTTCTGTAAATCCTCTTTCTTTTCAAAGTAGTTTAAACAACCAAAATTTTATCATGGAAATTATTTCTCCTACAATAAGAAAAAACTGAAAGAAAAAGAATAAAGGCATACATTTGTTCTGGGGACTGGAAGAGGAAACTCTTCAATATACTTGCATTTTTTATTCTTTCACAGGGTTGAATGAAATGGGAAAGAACAAACTGACTTACAAGAAAGACTGTATAAACTTTTCTTCTACCACTTGACCAAGGGAAACACTGTTTTCCAGTCATTGAAAAGTTATTTAGAAATTTTAGTGTTTGGAACCTTTGTTCAGTGTTAAAAGAAAAGGATGGAAATGAGGCTTAACAGAGCTTAGAAGAAGAGGCTACTTGAAGTACTTGCTCTGAAAGAAAAAAAAAAAGAGAGAAAGTGAGCATTATTGCTTGTGTCCTTACAGATAAGAGAAGTTCTTGTAAGACAAGCAGCTGAGGCTGGGTGTGGTGGCTCACGCCTGTAATCCCAGCACTTTGGGAGGCCGAGGCGGGCGGATGAGTTGAGGTTAGGAGTTGGAGACCAGCCTGGCCAACACAGCGAAACCACATCTCTACTAAAAATACAAAAATTAGCCGTGCGTGGTGGCATATGCCTGTGGTTCCAGCTACTTGGGAGGCTGGGGCAGGAGAATCTCTTGAGCCCAGGAGGTAGAGGTTGCAGTGAGAAGAGATTGCACCACTGCATTCCAGCCTGGGAGACAGACATAGACTCCATCTCAAAAAAAAAAAAAAAAAAAAAAGTGGCTGAGAGAGATTAGAGAAGATGATGCAACATTCTAGAGGCAGAAAGCTCTGAGAACAAGCAGTAAGGCAAAGTCTCCCAATAGACTCAGGGGAGGCTTACCACAAACATAGTCTGACAAAAACACAAAGGAGGTCAAGGTGCTCCTAAACTTAGATGTAATTTATACAATTAGGTCAAACTGTACCATAGTAAACATTGTAGGTCATATCAGAAAGAGCTTTCTGGAATCTTTGATTTCAGTGACAACTGCACAATAAAGGGGCATAGGATAAAATCTCATTATTTCTCATTTCCGCCTCTTTCAAGAGGCTTGTAATATGGTTTGATGCCACATCTTTGTTAAATTTGCTTGAGTTGTCAAAGAGGAACCTGAGGCTGTCATTGAGATGGTATGAAAGCACAATGCTTTCATACTTTGTGTCCAACTTACTTTGAGGCATGATGACATAATCTGCGCTACTCACAGGAAGTAACAGATACTTCCTGCAGTCAGTGGCTCCCTCAACTCTATGAACCCTAACCTGATCATATCAGAATTCATTTTCACTATTGTAATATCTAGGTTGAGAGATGTATAAGAGTTAGTGCAAAAGTTCATTCATATGAAGATTTTATTGTTTCACAATAGAAGCTAGCCCAATTAAAAGTGCTCACCTCATTTGATTTGACACTATTTACACTGACTAAAACTATATTCAGTGGTGCCTATATTTAAAGTTTTGCAAATTTTTCACAATCCACTTTTATGGAAAAGATAAAACGAAACTGCATTCAGAGCTACTATTTGGATAGAGGGGTCAGCTTATTGATGTTCAAATCTGAGCACAGATGCTACCTCTAAATTTTTTAATTTGGAAAACAGTTCTTGTTGGTAGTACTCACTTTAAGTTACATTCTGTGAACAATTACATAATGTCAGATAAAGAGAACTATAATTTCATTTTAACAACTGAATTTAATAAATAAATTTTAAGTTCAAATTATTAAATTATGTGCTAGTGTCATTTGAGTCGCACTTTAAAAGTTTAAAACAGAATTCCATGTACATTATATCACTTAATTCTCAACAAGTTTTCAAAGAAATCTTTATTATCTTCATTTTATACATGGTAGAACTAAGCTTTGGGAAGATTCATTGATATGCTCGAGGTTATATGATCATTACATGGACTCAGGGATCAACCTCATGTCTTAGAACTCCAAATCCTAGACCACATTGTTTAGTATGTTCTTGTGAGGCTGGATTTTTATAATTTTTCTTGGTATTCTCATTGAGTGATACAAGCCATGAATTTTTTAATGAATAAATTTATTTTTTATATTCATCTTTTATTTTCACTAATTTTAAGACATTTTTGGAATTTTATATAGTTTTTTTTTTTTTTTTTTGAGACAGAGTCTCACTCTGTTGCCCAGACTGGAGTGCAGGGGTGCGATCTCAGCTCACTGCAGCTTCTGCCTCCTGGGTTCAAGAGATTCTCCTGCCTCAGCCTCTTGAGTAGCTGGGATTACAGGTGTGTGCCACCAGGCCCGGATAATTTTTGTATTTTTAGTAGAGACGGGGTTTCACCATGTTGGTTAGGCTGGTCTCGAACTCCTGACCTCATGATCTACCCGTCTCGGCCTCCCAAAGTGCTGGGATTATAGGTGTGAGCCACAGCGCCCGGCTTAGAATGTTATTATTTACAAGCAAACTATCTGTTATTAATCCAATGCACAGCAAAATCTGTGGCACAGCAATGTACAGTATTACAAGGTAATTGTAACTCTAATGTATCATTTAAATTGTAAATACTATCTATAACTAAAACATAAGACACATCTTTTAGAGGGACTACTAATATATAATATTAAAAGAGATTTAATGTCAATAGGGTTATCTTTGGGTGTTGAAAATAAGGGTAACTTTGGCTGGGCATGGTGGCTCATGCCTGTAATCCCAGGACTTTGGGAGGCTGAGGCGGGCAGACCACTTGAGGTCAGGAGTTTGAGACGACCTGGCCAACAGGGTGAAATCCTGTCCCTATTAAAAATACAAAAAAACATTAGCCGGGCATGGTGGCACATGCCTGTAATCCCAGGTACTTGGGAAGCTGAGGCAGGAGAATCACTTGAACCCAGGAGGTGGAGGTTGCAGTGAGCCAAGATCGTGGCACTGCACTCCAGCCTAGGCAACAAGAGCAAAACTCTGACTCAAAAAAAAAAAAACTGTAACACTACTGGGTGCCTCTTAGTTGCACTGGTTCTTTCCTGGGATCATTTTTTCACTGTAGAATTAGCTAAAATAAAAAAAAAACCCAGAATTTTGTTAGAATATGCTAGAGCAGTTTAAGAACTTCTGACATTATGCTATTAAAGCTTCTATTTTGAACAAACCTGTCTGTCCTACCTAAGGGAGCACTCAAGTACTCTGGGACTCGGAGGGGCATCTTCCAAGTGTCTCATTGTTGTAATTGATTGACAAATGAAAAGTGATTACTAGTCTGGAGGAGAGGAGGTTAGAATATGACCTTTTTCTGAATTCCAGTACTCTAGAGATTACACCTGTCAAATATTTTAAAAACATAGAAGACAATGAGGAGGCTACACTATTGCTACCCAGAGTCAATGTTACTTTTTTAAAAAAAATGTGTATTTTTGCACACTGTAAGTAATATTCAATCATTAATGATTATCTGGGAAGCATAGAAACAAAAGAAAAAGTTCAAGTGATTCTCCTGCCTCAGCCTCCCGAGTAGTTGGGATTACAGGTGCCCGCCACCATGCCCAGCTAATTTTTTGTATTTTTAGTAGAGACAGGGTTTGATCATGTTGGCCAGGCTGGTCTCAAACTCCTAACCTCAGGAGATCCCCCTACCTAGGCCTCCCAAAGTGCTGTGATTACAGGCATGTAAGGTGGTATCACTGCTTATTCCACAGGGACTAGCTGTTGAAATTGAGGCCAATACTGTGCATACAGCAATGGACAGAGCTCTGTTCTTTTCCTTGAGGACACTGTGTGAAAATTATGCCACCAGTTTTATAAAAGCAAGTATTTAAATTTCCTCTGAAATAGGATATTTTAAATCTGATTAGGCTCATTAAAATATTAGAAAATCTTATTCTATATTCAAGTACATATTCCTGAAAACAATGAATCCCAAGTGGGATTTTATTTTTGTACATGTAATCTTCACTAGAGCTTAAATTCTTTTAGGACAGGGTCCATATCTCACATACTTTTGCACCCACACCTTTTCCTCCAGCACTAGTAGGGATTCAAACTTAATAGCTAAATTAGATGAATAAAATTCCACTATAACATCATGAGACAGTCTTTCATGTTACATTGCAAATAGTTGTAATTTTACTATGAGACAAACAGTAGTTCCTGATACTTGATAAATTGTTCCATTTGTAAACTCCCCAACACACATATCCACACTCATACACATCCATTCATGATTGCCATGAATCTCCTTTTATTTTATTTTATTTTATTTTATTTTTGAGCATCTAATCTCATATCCTTAGATTTTCCTAGTGCAGAGATGCAAAGGTAATCCTCAATGAAATCACTACACATTGCATTTGACAGAATATCTTAGCGGTTTTCTTTTGCTTACAGTTTTAACAAGTTTTCTTGTTAAAGTAGCAATCTACATTGCTACAAGATTTGAAAATGATTTCTGACTTTTACAACTAAAGTGTTGAAGTTTCTTATTTAATGTTCCAGATACAGCAGGGGCTTCCATGTGTCAAGATAAAAGGATTGTTTCTAGACATGCTTAGAGTGAGAAAAGATTATGTGAAGATAGCATTCACTGGAAAAAAATACGGACTTGAGTAATCATTAAACCCATGTCCTTTTCTCAAAGTCAAATAAAGTTCCTACTGTCTCCTGGGTAGTGATTTTGAAGCCTTTTTGGGTTGACATTCCCCTCATTCATTTGTCCTTACCATAAGGTTATGCTAACATTTCCAAACACCTGTGAAATTGTGAGATTTCATAGAAATAAAAGTAGTTATTAATGAACAAAAATTCAGTCAATTCACTTAAAATGACTAAAAAATGTGCATTAAAAAGTACAGTAATTGCAGAAAAAACCGCAACAGATAATAGTGCCACCTCCAACAACAATGTAACATGTACTGACAACCTTTATAAAAATACCTATAACAAATTTATTTCAGTAGCATAAACACAGAAATAGTCCTTTGACTTCCAAGAAGATGAAATAATACATAGGTCATGAATACATAAGTTTTATTTCTATAACCAAAAGTATTTCACTACTCCAAGAAGTATTTATGAGGCAAATTACTGGAAGACTATGGAATTAAATTTGGATTTATATAGCATCTTTCATACTCCAAGTGTCTCAATAGCTTTTTGAGAGTACAGCAATGCAGTGACAGTTGAAAACTGAAGAAGCTATTATACTTTTAAGGGCAGATGATGTAGGCTTGAATTCAGAGACGTGTTTTATGGATTCAGGGAGCAGAATATTCTCCAACTAATCTTCTATACTTTCCGTGTCATCTTTATGTTCTACCTGAGTTGCAACCAAGGACATGCAGTGGGGTCTCAGTGAAATAGCTCTTTTAATTATATAATAAACTGTCCCTGGCTTGCAGGGACGGGGTTGCAATATTAGGTAAGCCTTGGATATAGAGTTTGAAATTCTCAAATACCTTGCCCTGTGATAAGTAAGCCATAATACTCAGCATAGCATGTTTAGTGTAAAATGTCATTCAATGCTCAAGATATAAATAATCTTGCATTTAGTTTCATAGGAAAACAACAGTGACTAGTCCAATTTTTTATGACAAGATGGGCAACAAATAGAAAAACCAGAGACCAATCAACTTATCATTGGTGGAATTACAACTTTTACCAGTCTGGAGAAAGACCTGAAATAACACCAGCAGCTTTTTCAATAAGATGTAGGGAAAAGAAATACAAGCAAGTGCTGTTGCCCTCGATGATATTTTATACTGCAGAATTGTTTGTGACTGGAAAGTATCGTTTGTGTCAGAGAGAAACTCCCAGGGAAATGAAAAGCTAATAAGGATCAGCATGAACTCTGGAATGGTTCTGAGCAGATTGTTCACTGACGGGGAACAGTACTAAATGGAGAAAGCCCTACACTCAGTTGTCAAAAGATTAGAGATCAGAATTGTATACAAAAGAAATAACCTCTGCCTTTTCCTTCGCTCTAAACTGAGCCAAAATTACGCTGCAAATGTTAGTTTCACATTTACCCACAAACACTGGCATCTAACTGCCCCAGTGGTTTTACATTTTTTCTTCTCTTCAGCCCTAATTCATGAGCTCACTTTCTTATTTTGAACTTAAATCTTTTCCATAGACTTAATGTCTTCATTTTTCAAGAATATTCCCAGTATTAATTTATTCTCCACCCACCTTAACAGCAACTCTCTGTTCATTGGCATCAAATGACAATTCAAATTACTTTACAATAAATTAAATTAATTTAAATTAATTTAAATTTAAATTACTCTTAGTTGTTGCTAACTTGAAGCATTTCCTGTGAATTTTGTTTTCAAGAAATTTTTACTAGAGTGGATTTTCTGCTTTTCTCCTTTTTAGAGCTTATGGTGACATTGTCTATTGTCATTAGTTCTGGATCCAACTTTTTTTCTATTTAATTCAATTCTTTGTCCCATTACTTGATGGAAAGATTCTTGGATGTCAATAATATCTTCTACATAGATACTTGTCAAAGCAATTACCTCCACTGTGACATTTTTTTTCATCTTCTGACATCCAATCATGTCACTTCTTTGAAGTGCTTCTTAATTTGCTTCTGAGACATGGATAATTTACGATTTATCCAAATATCCAGATTTGTTTGTGGATTTTTAAAAATTTGCCTTCCACTCTTACAATGTGGATCCCTACGTCCTGAGTTGGGTAGAAAACACTCAAGTGGAAGCATGAGAAATGGAAAGAGTATAACATTTGGGACCAGAAGATCCAGCTTCAGGTTTTGGCTCCATCACTTACTAATTATGTAAGCTTGGACAAATCACTCCTTTCTCTTGACTTGCTTAGAAAATGACTCATAAGATGTTCCTACCTATACCACAGATTGGGGGATAAAATGTAATAACAAATGCATAAAGGTTTTATAAAATACTATAGTGGACGCTGGAGGTTTTATCTTGCCTAGCATCTTTCCTCAGGACACCATTATTTCCCACTCATAACTTGTGGGTTTCCCCTATCCTTCTCCAGTCCCAGCTTGGGGGTTGGCATACTCCCCAGGTTTGGCCAGGCAGATCCCACGGCAATCACTTTAGGGGTGGACACACATGTAAGTGAGCAGTAAGAGTGTCTACCAAGGTCTTACATTTTGAATACTAGTTGGAAATGATTCATTGAGTCCAATTATGGCAATCTGAAGATGCTATTCATTATTTCCTCTACTTAGTCTCCAAGAACCAGTTCTTGTACTAATATGTCAATATTTCCTACAATTCTAGGAGAAACTCAGTATTTAACTAAAAATACCAATAGTGCTGAGATTTAAAAACCCCGCCCTTGAGCCTAATACATACCTATTCTCCCTTACTCCTAACTCTCTGAATAAGTATTGAATGACTGAATGACTGAATGAACAAACGTAGGAGATCAGATCAAAGTCTAATATCATCAAGCAGCTTGTTCAAGTTCACCCTGTAAGCTTTAAGCAAAGGTGGGACCTGAATTAAGATCTTTTGACTGGCCAGGCGCAGTGGCTCATGCCTGTAATCCTGGCACTTTAGGAGGATGAGGCGGATGGATCACAAGATCAGGAGATCGAGACCATCCTGCCCAAATGGTAAAACTCCGTCTCTACCAAAAAAAAAAAATAATAATAATAATAAAGCCGGGTGTGGTGGCAGGCACCTTTAGTCCCAGCTACTCAAGAGGCTGAGGCAGAGAAATTGCTTGAACCCAGGAGGCGGAGGTTGCAGTGAGCTGAGACCGTACCACTGCGCTCCATCCTGGCCACAGAGCAAGACTCTGTCTCAAAAAAAAAAAAAAAAAAAAAAAAAATCTTTTGACTATCAGGCTGCTACTTTCATCAGTACTTTATTGCATTTTTATGTCTCCAAGTTAAAATTCTTAATTTGTGATTTATCACTGTCTAATTATATACTTGTTTTTTTGTCTCCTTTCCATCTTCTGTGACTCATAAGCTGAAAGACATAAGACTTCAGTTTACAGTGTATGTTTCACTGCTATATCATGTGTTGCTCCTTAGATATGCCAGTTGGTTCAGAATTTCCAAAATATATAGATAATCGTAACATGCACTTTTTCAACAAAGTCGTGTAACTGTAATTATTTCTGAATAAATGGGAATAAAAAATGATATAGAGCTATATAACCAAAATTTCAAACTATAGTTAAATTAGATGACTTCCAAGATTTCTTTAAGGTTTAAAAATATAGTTAAGTACTTGCTTAGGTATAACAAAGAGATATGTATGTTGAGACTCCAAAAGCACTCTGAAAAACCTGGTCCACAGAAGGGAATCATTGCTAAGTTACAGTAAGGGCACTTTAAAAAAATTTATTTATTTATTTATTTTGTAGTGATGGGGTCTCACTGTATTGACCAGGCTGGTCTCAAACTCCTGATCTCAACCAATTATTTTGCCTCAACCTCTCAAACTGCTAGTATTACAACAATGAGCCATCACACGTGGCCTCAGTAAGGGCACTTTCCCTAGAATGAAGGATTTATCCTACTGCTGTGTCCCTCTTTATTCATAGCACCAGTAGAAAGCACATTATTCAGATAACAAGGCATTCCCAGGTCTGCTCAGACTATAAGGGTCCTGACTATTTTGAAAGGCAGGTAAATGTACCTTAATCATTTTTTTCTTCCCCACAATGGGTGGCTCATGGCGAGTCATCATGACATACTTGTAGGAGAGTTCTTATGTTGTAATTACACAAACTTCTATGGAAAGTTCAGAAGCAAAGAAAATTCAAAAAATTTCACTAATTTCTCATAAGACACACATACATCAGTACAATTAGCACCAATGGATATGTTATTTTAATTTTGCCATATATCGCTACAGGGCTAAGTCAATTTCTTTTATTCTTTTTGATATTTTCTGTGCATTTCTATGCCTGCTTTTCCACAGTTTTAAAAATGTTTTTATTTTGGCATGCTGGTAATTTGAGTCCAGTTGAGTGAAATGGAATGAAGAACTAACTTGTCTCAGTTTGCCTGGGACTTTACTAGCTTTAGTCTTGAAAGTGTCCTGTTCTGGGAATATGGTTGTTGCTCACTCTATGTTGCTTCTCTGATTGGTATCTGTTGGAAATACTATTACCTTCCTCTGACTTCTGAGAGTCCTCACATCTCTTCCTTCCTTTTTCTCTCTTCATCAATCAGCCATTGGGTCCTGGGATTCTTCATTCACAAGGCTTCTCGCTTCTACCCTTTCTCTACCACATTCTCCACCCCACCCCACCAGTGGTTCCACTCACATGTGGTCTAAATCCTCCTCCGTTCTCCCCACTACCTGGCTGCCAGAATAATATTCGTAACGTACCACTTCATCTTGTCAATCCCCTGCTTAAGGGCTTTCAATGATGCTTTACTGCCTAAAAGGTAAAGCTAAGATCCAAAGAATAGTATCAAGCTTCTACTTCAGTTTTCAATATTTTCTCTCAGCTCTGTCCTATGTGAATTCTGTCATAAAGACAGATCTGCTCATGACACCCAAATCCACTTTTAATTCTTTCCATCATTCACCGCTTGTTTGTCATCCTTGTATGATTCAGGGATTATGCAAGGTCCTAGGAAAAAGAGGAAGCAAGAGAGACAGCATCTCTCTCCTTGTACAGATAAGTGTTTAGCAAGTTTCTGTATTGCGAATTCTCCGAGGACATTAACACTTTTATACAGAAATACTTGGACCTGACGTTTTAGAAATTATTTCTTTTTGTTCTTACAACAACTATGTGAAATAAGACATATTTTTAGTTTTCCTATTATTATTTTTTTGAGATGGAGTCTCACTCTGTTGCCCAGGCTGGAGTGCAGTGGCACGGTCACGGCTCACTGCAAGCTCCGCCTCCCGGGTTCACGCCATTCTTCTGCCTCAGCCTCCCGAGTAGCTGGGACTACAGGCGCCCGCCACCACGCCCGGCTAATTTTTTTGTATTTTTAGTAGACACGGGGTTTCACCCTGTTAGCCAGGATGATCTCGATCTTCTGACCTCGTGATCCACCAGCCTCGGCCTCCAACAGTGCTGGGATTACAGGCGTGAGCCACCGCGCCCAGCCAGTTTTCCTATGTTATAAGAAAGGTAAGGCTCAAAGAAGTTATGTCTCCAAAAAAAATCACACAGATATACAAGTCTTTTATCCTAGATCTGTTTGACTGCAAAGTTTGAGCCCTTTTCCTTGTACTACATTCCAGGATAATGTGAATCTCATGGCTAGGCTGAATGCAAATTCCATTGTTCCATCAAGGTGTAGCCTAAGAGCTGACTGCTCAATAAGTTATTGCTTACTGCCATTATATTCTGTAAATGCTCTAAATTCCCATAAACTCTTATTATACATACCATTCCTTTGTCATTAAACATTGTCCTGTTTTAACCTACTGTGTATTTGTGCCTTGCAAACTCTAATAGCTTGTAGGGTCTTTGATAACTAGCAGTAAGCAGTAGCTATCAGTATAGCTGCCTGCTATAGTTATACTTTTCACATAGCAGGTCCTAATTAAATATTTATTTTTGAATGTCAAATTGCATTGCTATTTCTGTATAATTTCATTCAGATTGTGTCTTTGCTGGTCAATTTTGATATGGCTTTGACCATACCAGTAATCCATACGCATCTTGGAGGTTGGAATTCCGTCTTATTAACTTTGTGAGTCCAGTTCCTATCACAGTTTCTGGCATCTATGGCACATAATATATATCCATTAAGTGGATGAATGACTAAATTAAGGAATCTGACTTCTTCATGGTAACACGGGACACATTTTTCTAGGTCCTTCTCCAAATGTTAATCAAATACATCTTTGACGTATAATTATATTGAACCCAAAACTTGGTCATTTGTTAGCTAAATGACTAACTTTTTCTTTATCAGCTTTCATGCCTCAGTATCTCCTAGCTTCCATCAGTTCCATATGTCTCTGACAAAGTTATCTCTTCTCTGCCTCTTTGATCATGTCACCCCATTCCCCAAAACCTTCCCCTGACACACAAATCAAACCAAGTTCCAGAGTTTGAGCTTCAAGTTTTTTATCAGTTCTGGCCATTAAAAATAAACAAATAAATAAATAAACAAAATAAAGTTCTTGTCTCATTTATTGCTTTCCATTGCTTTAAACATCTTTCTTTAAGTAAAAATTAAGTTCTCCCCTACCATCTTTTAGTCGATATTTTGGAAAATACTATTCCAACTTGCGGATGGCTTTTCTTCCAGTAACAGCTAACTGAACTTTAAAAAAACAGCTTTAAGATTTTCTCTTCCATAAAGTCTTCTCTAATACTTTAAGGAAAAAAGAAAAAAACAAAGTCTCCCTATAGATTCCAAGATAATGTCCCAAATGGTTCACTAATCTGAGATGAAAGTAATCTCATACTTTAATTTTTATTTTCTCCTCTAATATGAGGCTTCCTAATTAAAGTTTATAGTTCTAAGTATGTCACTTCCACACTTAATAGACACCAAAGACTTTCTCCTGCTCATCAACTTGGGCTAGCATTTAAATCCTCTGATGATCTAGTCCTAACTTATTCTTTATGTCTTACCTACCATGCCATTATCCATGCAAACTTTCCTTTATACCCATTTAAGTTTTTGTTTGTTTGTTTGTTTGTTTTATTTTTTTATCTTTATCTCTTTGCTCTTACTAATCCCTCTGCCTAGAATGGCCTCCTTGTCCCATGTCAGTAAGTTCAAATCCTGCCCATCCACTAACATCCATGCTAAAGGCCGTAACTGTGTCCTGCCAGAACCCTCAACCTGAACACCCCAATTATTTATTTGCACAATTTACTACTTTCTGCATTGTATACTTATGCATGAGGCTATGCCTACCTGCCTCCTTGCTTAGAATTCTTTTAGTTCCTTCCCACAGTGATTTCCTCATCCTTTGAATATTAGCTCAATCATAACTTCCTCAGAATCCTTCTAAGAATACCCAAACGGGTCAAATATCAGTACTATTGACAATCACAGTACCGTGTATTTGTTCATGGTACTTGTCACAGTTGCAATTTATGTTCAGTTGTATGATTACTTCATTAATGTCTGCTTCTACTTCCATATCTTTTAGTGCTATAAAAGTCAGCACCATATCTTTTCTGTCCCTTCGATGTACATATTACTAAGTAGGCACAGAATTGTTATTATAGTAGACAACTAACATTAGTTGAATAAATGAATGAGCAACATATATTTCAGGCTGGAAATGATGTTTTCTCAAAAAAATTACATATTGTGAACCATGAATTAATCAATACCAGTAGCATTTCTGTGGTGGGACAGTGTTGCTGACATCAGTCCAAGCACAAACTCTGCAGTCAGACTGGAGTGCTTCAGTTGTTACAGACATTGTTTGTGTGATATGGATGACAGGGCCTGGGTTAAGGTAAGGCAAACAAGTCACCTAGAGCTAGGGTACAAAATTTAAGTGGGTTCTTACTCACAGCTCTGACAGTGACTCCCATCTTACATTTTGTACCCTAGGCAGCTACGTTTTCTCACTGTGGTCTTCAAGCCCTGATGGGAAATTTTATTAATCTCTGTATGCCTTGGTCTTCTCAATTATAAAACAAGGATTTAAAAAACTGCATCTATCTTATAAGATTGTTTTGAATATTATATGAGATAATATGATCCTTAGTGTATCTTCTGTAAAGGGCTTCTCAATAAGTATTAGATATTTCACTCACTGTCATCAAGCCTATGATAGGGTCCTGAGGTAATGAACTCTCAGGTAGGTCTAGATGGTATGATAAAGCAGGGAAAATTTTGAAGTTATCTGGAGAAAGATGTTAGAAGACACTCCATATTTGGAAGAAATATATATGGACATCAGGTACAAGACAAAGAGGAGAAAATGCCAGAAACAAATGAATGCTTTTGCCTACTTTGCAATTTGCCTGGGCCTGAACAAAACATATTAATGATAAAAATAAAGTACAAAGGTTTTTGTTTTTTCGTTTAGTTCCAGCTGTATACTTTTAACAAAAAACTTATCCCACATCATTGCCAAATAATTTATTATGAAGCTGGCTGGTCTCTGAACATAAAATGCACCTGTCTTGTGTTTGTCATGTATGGTGAACTTTCCACTCAGGGCTTACTTGTCTTCTTTATTATTGAAAAACTGTTGTTTTATTTTCAATCAATGGGTGTTCATCCAGTGTTACCTATTTGCAATATCAACTGTAAAACTCTTTAATGGATAATAAACCTAATTGTCTATTGTTATTCTCCATGAAGGGAAGCTGTTCCAAGTCTTTGGCCAAATTAACAAAAATATCATGAAAATTTTTTGCCAATCTGTCATGTCACAGAAGTTTTCTTTTAAAACATCATACATTATCCTAATGCATACTTTTAAAATACTACAGATCACTTCTAAATGATTGTCTTTAAGATTTGCATAATTAGCCAAACTAAATTAACACCTTGAATTTGGTCATGATTGCCAAATTTGAAGGTCTTACTTTCATTTTTGTTGAAGAAGTTTGAACTCATTTATTCTCTTTATAAAGGCTGAATGCATAATCAGTTTCTAATTTGAATAAGCAAACTGGCCGACAAAATTTTGCAAATTACTCTAATAAGTTCTCTTGGTATTTCCCACAGAAGGCTGAACAAATGTTGATAGAGGAACACACTGTTTGCTTATGTCTAATCTTCCCATCTGACTTGTATAAATGTCACAAATGAATCTCAGACGTGTGCCCAATATCAAATATCCATACGATGGCCCTGGAAAGAGGCAATGTACATTTATGGCTGATGAAAAGATGGACTTTTAGCTTGAAACAAACTTATTACTGGGGAGAGGAAGTATAAATGAATGGAGAGAGCTGTGAAGAGGTTGAGAGAATACAGCCAAGGTCATTTTCTCTTTAAATGCTGTGAGGTAGGCATTGTTATAAAGGCTTTTACATAACTCTTCTTATGTAATCTTCACAGGCCCCTTAGTCCTTGAGGAAATGGGATCTTAAAGAGGTCAGTCAACAGTCCAAGTTGCCACAGTGGCAGAACAACTGGCAGAACAACTGGCAGAACAACTGGCAAAACAACTGGCAGAATGGGATTCAAACCCTGTTCTTTATCATCCCTGAGATTTTGATTTTAATTACTAAATCATACATGTATTTAGATAAATTAATTTATTCACCTTTATCCTTTTTAAACTAAGTGCTATAAAACTATTAGCACTATTAGAGAACTAGATAATTGCATCTACAACTTTAAATAAAATCCACTTATAAGTAAAATCAATGATATAATCTAACGCACTGAGGGGGAAATAGTCTGAAACTTGTAATTGTTCCTTAAGTGGGAATGGCCTAAATTTGTTAGAGATGCCTTTTATTCTTCTCTCTCAGGATAGAACAACTCTTTTAAGATCAAGTAAAGATTTTAAAGCTGGTATTTGGGAAATTCAACAGACCCTTTTAGAAGAAGGGCCCTTTCATGATAGCATGCCAGGAAGAGGGCAATGGAGATGCAAAGAGGAAAATCAAGCACTAATAGGTGCTCCAAAGGTAGTTTCTTTTTGTAGTGCAAAGCAGGCCTTAGAAAGCAGGACCTTGCCCAGCAGGATGACCCCCTACCAGCCTGGTGACTGTGAGCATCAGGCCAATCATAGAAGAAGATACTTCAAATGATTTTACCTTGGGAGTGGAGGGAGAGAAGCTTTTGTAATAAAAGCCAGAGATTACACTGGAAGTGCAGTTAGAGGAGCCATTAAGATGTGTTGTAAACAATAACCCCAACAATTTCTTTATAAGAGAATATAAAGGCCACTGAAAAAAATCATTTAGATGCAGCTTCTTAAAAACAATCAGCCAGTCAAGTGATAAACATGTTTTGGTACCAAATTTCATTTATTATTGTGTTTCTCAAAAGGAATAATTAATTCGTGTTGGCAAAATTAAGAAGACTTAGAAAGATATATTATGGACGTATGTGTGCATAGTTTTGTGTTTATAGTTACATTTGATAATACATAACTATACAAGAAAATCAGAGGAGAAAGGAATGCTAAGAAAAGCAGATGCAGCTAGCTGTGGGTATGTTGTAAGAACCTGGGTATTTCTTTTGTTCTTTTGTTGGATCATGCATTTACTCAGCAACTATTTATAGAACGCTACTTATGTATCTGGCACTCCTCTAGGCACTGGGGCAGTTTGGGTTGGTTGAGCAAAGAAGAGATAAATGTCTGTTTTCATGTAAATTACAGCGCGGGCTGGATGGGAAAGAGCAGTAAACATAATACTTAAATAAAGCATATGCATTTTATGTAAAAGGGTGACAAAAGCTATGGGCAAAATTAATCAGTAAAAAGGAGACTGGGAAATGCAGGGAAGGGGTGGAACATTTAAAAATAGGGTACTGTTCTGTTCATTAGGGAGATAACTACATTCTTGTTCATCTTCCAGGCACATGACAGAATTGCTCTGTTGAAGTTTTGCAAGGTCAAATGACTCACTTTGTCTAGTGGAATGGGAGCAAACATTTTTTTTGTGTCACATTTGAACAGATACCTTTGAGAAGTTTATGATTCTCCAAGTTCTCTTTCTCCTACTGTGGCAACTACTGACAAGATAAATGCGTAGAGGTTCCTGAGTCCAGGGGTAAGGAAACAAGAAGCAGTGGCCTGTGCAACACTGATGTAATGTAAGCAAGAAATGCAAACCTGAAAATTCTGTTACTACACTATTACTGCCCATCCTGGTAAGTATAGAAAGTCATAGTCAATTTTAAATAGTTGCTACAACTGGGCTGCCAATTTGTTTCTTAGGTTGCAGTGAACAAGTTTCCTAGGACACTGTCTTATGCATTTCTTATTGTGAGACATTGAAAGTAAATTCATAGTTCAAAAGCAAAGCAAGTCTACATGGGGACAAAATGATGCAGCCACATATTTTGTACAAGGCTCTGTGCTAGGCTCTTATTAACCTTCTAGGAATTTACAATCTAATTAGAGAGAAAGGACCCCAAATGATACTAAAAAAAATAATAAACAAATGGAGCTTATGCTAGATTAATTGTATCATCAGGAATCCAGAGACAAATTGATTTCTCAGGGCTGGTGCATTTCTTCATGGAAAAGGTTGGAGTTAGACTCATCTCTTTCCTGGGCTGCTGCTGTTACTTTAAAATCCCAGTTGGATTTTGTGACATCTGCAAAGACTCCATGTAGTTAACAAGATTAAAGTCTAGTTTTAGTACTCTGTCAACAGCTTGCTATCTAACCTCTTCATGAAGGAAAAGGGGGAAAAAATTATCTGAAGTCAAAGTTGACTCAGTGTTGTATCATCAAGTCAGGGATGCAAAAGTGCCACATATTGCTAGGCATGAGTAAACTCTGATTTTAAATATGCCTCACAATGAATAAGAGAATAGGGCAAATCTGTTGGATTAGGAAAGACTGCAATGGTTTTTAGTTGTCATTAGTACAATGGTAAGTTTAAAAAAGAAAGTAAAGTGAACTGAAAATAAAAATAGCTAGAGAGCGTCCATCAAAGGACAGAGTTATGAGAACCATAAGAGAAGTAACAAACAATATCTAATCGAATTATAGCTTTATCCACATGAATACCATTCCATTTTGTTTTAATTTTGCCAAAATAGCTAAAGTAATAATTTAAAATACCTGTTAAAATGAAAATGAAAGATTGAGTTTTATTACAGAGTATCCTATCCTCCCAAGAATGCAGTTCTGTCACAAAATCTGGCCATACAAAACCTAGATGTATATCAATGAAAGAAGTTTCCCCACCATAAAGCACAGAAAATGAGGAGGACCTGTGAACCAATTCGTCTGGGAAAATACACTTTCCATAATTAAATATAACATGCTGCCTCACCCCTGTGTACATTCTTGACTAGACAGAACAATTCACACTGTGAACTGCAGCCTCTTGGTGTTGAAAGAAGTCTACACAGTGCAGTGGAATATAATAACAAACTGAAACCTTATCTCAATTAGTTGAAGTAACAAAGGCAGTGGTACACAGTTATGCAACAGTAGAGTTTGTTTGTTCATTCCTTCTTAAGAAAATCTACATCAGTTATCTTCAGAAATGTATTAAAGATTCCAGGTAGAGAATAGCATTGAAATCCTTTACTGGATTTCATCTGGAAGTCTAGGTCTGAGGATGCTTGGATGCCATTTCAGACTTTTCAGAATTTATACCATTTATTTCATTAGATATTTCAATTTCCTGCACCTTCTGCAGTGTTAATATAATTATAGTATACAGAATGGAAAACAACAATTAAAAATTAGAGTTTCAGTGAGAACAATAGAGACAAAAACAGCAGAGTCAAATATTTATTGAGTTTTACTCTGTGCCAGCCACTACACTAGATGCTGAAGATATAGCAGTGAATATGACAGTCTCTGCCCTGATGGAGCTTGCAATTTTTTCTGTGTGGCTGCTAACTTGATTCTAAGTTATCTCCTTAATTATTTCAGTATCTGAGTAGTGTTGCAACCTGCAGACAACTTGGTTCTTTGTTCTTGTCACTGTGGAAATAGTTATAATCAGATACTGTATCTACCCCGGTCTTCTGTAATTCATTTTAACAACGTGCACACATGTTGATTTGGAAAAAAAGAAAAACAATATTTTGAAAAAATGATGATTCTGGGCCTATAACGTTTTAAAAACTTGGGTATCCATGAACCCATTAAGTTGGATGCAGGACTCAGCTTAGTGTAATAGACCTGTTTTACTCCTGTCATTACTAGTACCTTGAAGTCTAGCTTTCTTACTGGGGTGGTGTTTGGAGAGAAAAAGCTGCATCACTTGGTGAGTAAACTGAAATTATATAATAAAGAGAATATGCACATAACGGGGACGCATTGGAGGACTCTGATCATATTAATGGCATGATTGTAGCTGTACTTTAGGAAGATGAATGGATTAGGGTAGAGAAAAGGAGAAATACCAGTTGGAAAATTATTATCTTAGTTCATGTGACAAATAACAGGTCCTTGAATTAGAGTGTATATATAAAGGATATTAAGAAAAAAATGATTATGAGCAGTTTTTACCAAAGTCATGTTAGAGATGAGCATTTTATGTATTCTCTAATGGTTAATAGTAAAATCTTTGGAGATTGACAGACCCATGCTCTATTTCTGATTTCTCCATTTTCTAGATGTGTGACCACTTAAATTATTTGAATCGCAGCCCCCTCACCTGTAAAATGGTGATAATAATACACAAGTAATAGGGACAGTGAATGGAAATATGTTGATTTGTGTGAGAGAGTTTATGGTGCCTGGCACACATTATGTAGGCACCAAATGATAGCCCTTAGTAAAAGAAGTAATAGTATTGTAGCAATATTCTAAAATGATATATTCCTAGGTATAATCAATATCCAGGACTTGAAGCATGTGTTTACTATCTTTCATTCATTCATTCAGTAAATATTGATTTTCTGTAAGTCCTCCTTGCTGGAGGCCCTGGACATGCATTTACTTAACAAAGCACCCCCAAATCCTTGACCTCTTGAAATGTATGTGCTAGTGTGAGCAGACAGTTGATAAACCACGGGCATAATAAATAATTAAAATATGTGGCATGTTGGAATATGATATGCACTATGGAAACAATAGAGCTGGGGAATGGTGATGGAGAATACTGGGAAGTGCAGCCCATGTACATTCCTGGTCAAAGTAGGCCTCATTGAGAAGTCATGATTGACAAAAAGGAGGAGAAGAGTCATGTGGTATTTGGAGAAAGAATGCTGCAAGCAGAGAGAGTGTGAAGCACTGAGGTGAAGCATGTTTGGCTTATAACCAAGACAGCAAGAAGGCTGGTATACATGGAGGAGAGTAAGCAAGGGTTTTGAAAAAGGGTTGGAGATAAGTCATGAAGGTGCAAACCCACAGGGGTCCATGGACCATAGTTTGAACTCTTGATCTTGTTTAATAAAACTTGATGAGAGCAGAGCTTAAATCCAGCTCTGCAGAGTGGTCTAAAGATTCAGACAGCATTTCACACAAGATTGTCAGCTCTGTAGTATAAATTGTGGGTTAACCTTGAGCCGGCTCTTACACAAATCTGGAAAGCTTTCTCATAATTTTTATGGATTTTTGTTTTATATGTCATGGCCAGAAGATTTAGTCTCTGTCCATTGCCAACATTTATGTAGCAATGTTAAAAACATATTCACATACATTATAAAGTTAAATGAATGAAAAATAAAACAAAATTGGTCCATGTTTTCTCAGAAGTCATGCATTTTGGCTCAAAGCTGAAGGTTGGATTATTTTGTGAGGTTAGTCAGTAGGTTAAATTTAGAACTAGAGTTATGTGAATGAATCCCGAGGCTGTGTTAGAAGTGGTTAAGATTTCAGGGAAATGTACCTGAAGTCTATTTGTTTGCTGAAGTAGATGTCATTGTATAGAAATGAAAAACAAGGAAAAAATGAATGCCTAGAAAGTTATGTAATCTGCATTACACATGTTATCTATCATTTGTGCTTGTATTTCAAAGTCAAATTTCAAAAACGCTTTAGTAACAATATCCTAAAGGATTCCTTCATTTTCAGTGTCATACTTTTTTAAAAGAGGTTTTAATATGAGAGGAAATTTTAACTAGTGAACTAATTATTTTAATTTGATAGAATTTTCTCATTTGCATTTTGACAATTATTTATGACTATAGATAATTAGAGGTTGTATGTCTTTCAGAATACTGTAAACAGCAGCATAGACATTAGCTGAACCACTAATTTCAGCTGAGGATGAAACATTTTATACTTTTGACCTTTTATAAAATATTCTTCTATTTGAAGCAAATTGCTTGTCAAAATCATAGCTATCTGCCCAATTGATATCTGGCATTGCAAATGAGCTCTTGACTTATATATAGCACATTTAAATCCTAAGTATTTGGTGGTAACCATTGAAAATTGTCCTCATAAATCAAACTTCACTGGCTTTGTATATTTTAAATGAAGTCATAGAGCACATTGTAAATAATTGTTATTACATTCTAGTGAAAAATCCTGTGCTTTTCAACATGCCTAATTATTGCATCTTTTAACATAGCTAAAGGTGGAAAACTTACTTTATTTTCCAAAGACAAGACAATAAAATAGAGACAGATAAAAATAGATTCAAATTATTCAAAATAATGTTATACAAAGACAATATTAACAACTTAAAATGATCCAGCAGTATCACTTGCCTTTTCCTTAAACCAAATTTAATGTCTTTGGGGAAAGAAATGGTATATATATTTATATGATTATTTTGATGTTTCATTGGTCCTTTTGATTTATTTTGTTAGTTTAGTCAGTAGTGCTGTGAGCTGTGTCTTAACTCTAATTATTAACGAATTTTCTTATTCATAGGTGAGTCTTGCATACCTGATGAATCCGCCAGTATTAAAAGTACTACTACTGAAATCATGCAAATACATTTTTTGAGACCTTATCAACCTTGGCATGGAATTAGATGAGCAAAAAGCTGAGTTGAATTGATGAAAAGAATCCCAAGTCATTAACTACTAATGATGGAGCTTGTAAAGTACAGCATCACTGGGGAAAGCAACTGACTTTCCTCATACACATCACATTTTTATCTGAATTTCAATACTGCTTAAATATGTACTTCATTATAGGGCACAACTAAAATAGAAGGGCACCTGCTAAGTCAGAGCCATAAAACAGATCTACAGCCTGCTGGCATGTGAAATTTCTCTAATTTATATTTTTTATGAAACTACCCTCACATTATGTGGTTGGCAGCATAAATAATAAAGCATGTTACTTAAGCAATTTTACATTTACTGTATTAGTAAGTAAATGCAATGGCCACTCTTATTCTCAAACAATAAAAACTACCCAGCCTTTTCATGAAAGATGATTGCAATTTCCATTGGCCTGTATATGCAATAAAAAGCCATAACTCATCAAAATTTTAGCTATTTTCTCTTAAGATAGAAGAGCATTTTGCTTGAACATTGAACGTGATATTAAATATTCATGAAACTGAATAGCGTTTAAGTACTAAGTAAAACTCTCAAATTCTTTTCAACTAGATTGAAATTCTGTTTGAACCAGGTAAAACTGCCGCTAACCTGAAGAGGTGTTCAAAAACATCGTAAAGAGGTTGTACAATATGTTCAAAGTGCTATAGTTATTTGGGATTGATTTTTCTGAAAAGCCTGTTCCTCCTTTGAAATTGATTCATGATAACAGCCTCCATTTGGGTCAAACAGTATTTAACCGCTTGTAAATTTTAATTAAATGATTTGTCACTTTGAACACATAGTTTGTCATCTTGCAACTAAACGATGTGTCTTTATCAGAAAATTACTCAGGGGGAAGGCATTCATCTAATTTGTCACTTGGACACCCATTAAGATAATTTGGTTGTTGCATAGGGATAAAGTTGAAATTTGTAAAATAGAGTGCACCACTTTTAGAAAGCAGGATCACATTGTAAACTATTAAAAAAACATAATTTTCTCTGTAATTAAATTCTAATAAGTACTTTACTTCTGGTCATTTTTCATTAACAGATGTTTAACTTTGTGAGAAGAGAAAATCTTCCAGTTGAATTTAGTATCTACAGGAAAATAGGGGGTTGCAAATGAAAAGCAATAAGCTGAATGAGAATTATCTTGGGGAAAAAGTCCTTTCATCAGAAGCACTTACATCACTGCAGACCCAGCTGAGACCTTGTCTGCAGCCTGGTTAACATAATCAGAGATAGCCTGGGAAAGAGTGAAAGGGACAACTTATGAATTACTGAGGAAATAGCAGAGATCATAGATCTTTCTCTGAAGAAGGGTATATCTGGTGAAAATGTACATATTAAAATATATGAATTTTTGTGTCCACAAATTATCAAAAAGGTAATATGCCTTTGAGAGGCTCAAGTCAAGCATGCTAAGTTAATTCAGTAATCACTGTATATAAAAGTACGGTTGATATTTTTCCACACTGAAATAGTGGTGACTATACTTTGTTAATATAACCCAACAAAGAGTAGATATGTTAACTAAAATTACAAAATATGGACACATGTAAATTTATTTTTGAACTGAAAAGTAAAGTCTTTTTAGTCCTCCTAATCTCAGATAGTCCTGAAAGGCTTGGCCATATCAAATGTTGGTGTGAAATAAAGGGACTGTGGTCCTTACTGGTCATATCTTTTTTCCAACCAAGGTCTAAGTTTCTTGAAGTCAAGGGCCAAACATTAGATGTTAGTGTTCCTCTTTAGGCTCTATACACTCAGAATGCATCAACATCATCTGGGCAGCTTTCGAAGAATTCTGAGGCCCAGACCTGATCTTTTTTTTTTTTTCTACCATAGAAGTTATTTATTTTTTGCATGTTTATTACAGATACTGATTTCACAAAATGCAACCCTTTTATCTGTTAAGTACTTTGTAGCTTAAGGAATGGTCACTGACAATATGCCTCTCAATGCTGACCTTTTATGTGAATGACATGAGATGCTATTAGGCTAGGACATTCCCAAAAGAGTTTTCATAAAACACTAATATAAACAATGAAAATTCAGCATCCTCTTTCTTTAATGATATTTATGAATTATATGCTTATTTTTTAGAGATAATCTAACTTAAGGATCTATCTCTTGAATGTATATTCAGACTTCATATGACTACTGCTACAGAGAGAGTTTTGGAGAGATGAGGGCCTTTACTGCCTGATCTTTGTCAATTTTATGCCCAGGTTCAATTGTTCTGTAGTAGGGCCAGGCCTTGGTATTTTTGCATTCTATTTTGCAGCCAAGGTTAAGAAGCATTGAACTAACATAGGCAGTGTTCAAATAATGTGTAATGAAAGGTGCAAATGTCATACAAGATGCCAGAAGGATCTGCTTCTGTTAGAAGAGTCAGCTATAGTCATTCAGATTTAAAATTCAACATCCTGAGTTTCTTTCTAACTAATACACTTTAACTTTCCCTCACCCTACCACTACCAACCCACCCAGCTGTTTATTTTACTTTGATTTCCCGTTTGTTTCTCTCCTCATTTTGTTTAATATATTCAGGCACATTTACTAATTGCTATTGCTAACAATTTTCCAGCTAATGCTGTTTTCCATCACATATCTTTTTATTCCATTCATAAATGCTGGAAAAATCTTTATAAAACACAACTCTCATCAAGTTATATTCCTGTTCAAGAATCAATTCCTACACAGCTTACTAGCTATATTAATGTGACATTACTATTCCATTGTTTTTATTAATATAAGAAGACTCTTGCCCAATAAATAAATTAAATGCTTTGTTCATTACAGGGGCTTTCTGAGAGACACATCAATTCTTCAATAAAACATCAATGGTTTATGTCCTAAGACTTTTTGAACTCCTCATCTCAAAATCCTCAAAAATATTATCTTGCTATGTTCACCAATCTTAAATTATTATATTGTGATTCTTACCTAATCCTAACCAAGTCCCACATTTAAAGATGCACTTTGGCTCACGCCTGTAATCCCAGCACTTTTGGAGGCCTAGGTGGGCAGATCACTTGAGGTCGGGAGTTCGAAATAGCCTGGCCCACATGGTGAAACCCCATCTCTACTAAAAATACAAAAATTAGCCAGGTATGGTAGCATGTGCCTGTAGTCCCAGTTACTCAGGAGCCTGAGGCCAGAGAATTATTTGAACTCAGGAAGCAGTAGATGCAGTGAGCCGAGATCGCGCCACAGCACTCCAGTCTGGGCAACAGAGTGAGACTCTGTCTCAAAAAAAAAAAAAAAAAAAAAAAAAAAAAAAAAAAAATAAATAAATAAATAAATATGTACTTTTAACCACATATTAGGTCTCAATAAAATCTGACCCTAACTTCCCTGCCCCTAACAATACCAAATCAGTTAAGGCAGTCTCCTATGCTACCTAGAAAAGCCACAAACTCAGCACTGTCTTTATCAACAGAATGTGTCGGTGACATTTGAGGAGCCAGTATTTCACAGTCCCTTCTGCCCAACAGAACAACGTCCTGGCATTACTTCTCAGTCGGTGTTCCTGACCTTCCAGAGGCTGAACCCCAGCTGTCTTTCTTATCTTATTCTCTATTCTTCCCTTTTACCTTCCCTGTGTTCCAGACTTTCTGGGCAAACTTCTAATCTCTGCAGTCATCTAAAGTCTTCTGATCACATGTTGTCCTCTCATACTGAAATCCCCCTTCAGTTTAGTTTTCACTAGAACCAACATTTATAGGAAACATACAACTAAACATTTGAGATTGGGTGATGCCTATGATCTCTTTGTGTCTTTTTACTTTAAGATCTATCATTGAGTCTGTACAGGCAGTGATAGAAGTAGATAGAAAATTGTCTGGCTGGCTATCATTTGCTCCTCATTTGGAGATATTTACAGACTTGAGTTTTCACTTGTACCTTTCTTCCACTGTTTATTGATAGGCCTGCCTAAATACAGCCTTACTAAAATCTCGATGTATGAACTTTTTGATTCTCCACCCTCCAGGATCATGATTTTAGTGTGAAAGATGAAATTCAATTGGGCTACTGGGACTTGTGTCTTATAAAGACATATTGATTTTTTCTTAGTACTCCAAGATATTTTAGGGACTTGAAAATTGGAAGCAACTTGATTTATCTACAGCTACATTATCTTTCCAGGCACTAGAACCAAACTGACTGATCTATAGAAGTTCCCTTGGTCTCTATTTGTTTAGAAAAGGTGATGCATCAGAAACCTTTCCTTACACTGTATGATAGATGGTGGTGGGAAACAAAATCTATTTTTGCTTCATTCTGATACATGCGAAGAGAGTATGTTTATATTCTCTCAGTGAGAATTCAGACCCAGGCATCACTTAGACATCCATTCAATAAAGTAAAAAGAAATTATAAAACATAAACAGTCAGAAATAAAATTAAAAGTATAAATATAAAATATTACATAAAAGTATATATAAAATATAAAATAATTGGATGTTCTAACACTAAAAATTAAAAGACTAAAGATGGGATAAAGTTAACTATGAAACAATGGGACAGAAAAAAGTGAACCATGAGAGAAATTCAGAGTGAGAGTGATAAAATAATTTTAAAAATGTATGTACCTGAATATATGTGTAGTTAAGAAAAACAGAGGGTAGTTTGAAAGGCTTCAGCAATTGTCTAAAAGAAATTTCACCAGAAGTAAATGGAATAACAAGTAAGTAATACCTGGTAAGATAACAGTTGAGACTTTCCCGGGATTAAACATATAAGTATTAAGATTGAAAGTGCACATTCAATACCAGTCAGAATAAATGAAATTAAATACTTAGATATTTTATAACATTGTAACGAACTTGCAAAGAAGTATAAGAAGAAGATCTTAAAAGCTAGCAGAAATAGGACATGTATAACCTAAAAGGGAATAACAATTTAGAGCGACAGCAAATTTCTCATTAGCAACTAGTGGATGTCAGAAGATAATGAAATTACAGCTTCAGAGTACTGAGGGAAAAATCAGCCAGTGAACCTGTCAACCCAGAATTCTACATGTCATAAAACAACTGGGAGTAAAAGAGTTAATACTATACCTGCAACTTGGTCTTTTTTATGGAGGCTATCCAGGGAAAATGAATGACCCTCAGTGTACTTCCTTATAACCACGCCAATGACCTTCAACAGACCTCTATGCAGTATAAAAATAGTATTTACTACAGACAGGGAGTCTTTATTGAGAACATATATTTTGTAGGATATATTTGTTGTAGCTAGATTTCTTATTGTCAATGAGCCTGGATGTACGGGGCATGGCTTTCTGGAGAATGGGGAGCAGTGGGTGGTAGTCATCAAAATATTCTCCTATCCCTGTAATTATCAGAGTATAAAACAAAAGAGCTCCAAATTCCTAACGGCTTCCTTTGTGACTAGTGCGCATATATTGCTTAATACTGTTCTGTGCATCAGAAATGAAAACACATCCCAAAGTAAGAAAAAAAATTTTTGGAAGCTGCATTTGGTCTTTAGTTCCTGTTGGAAATAAATGTCTTGCCTGAGCCTGCTGCTTGCCTGTACCTTTTGAATCATTAATAAAGTTTGGCACTGGGTAAGATCTATAACGTGCAGAAGTGCTTTTTGACAGTTCAACCCTTTGGGTTAACACAACTATCATTCAAAAATCCTGGACAAATTTCCAGGCATACCTAGGAAAGTTTGTCACCCACAGACTTGCACTGAAAGAAACTAAAAATACTTACTAACAGAAAGAAAAGTTAACCCAGAGGGAAGGTGAAAGAAACAATGGAGAACACAGAAAGTGGTTCATTTTTGTAAAGTTAATTAACTGTGGAGTAAATAAAGAAAACAGGAAAATGTGTGTGTATGCATGTGCGCGTGTGTGTGTGTGTGTGATTAAAATGGCAAAATAAAAATTTAAAACAGCATGAGGGAGACTGTGTCTATATGTGACAATGAGAGAGGAAGTTGCTCAGGGCCAGGTGGAGTGGTTCATGCCTGTAATCCCAGCACTGTTGGGAGGTCGAGGTGGATGGATCAGTTGAGGTCAGGAGTTCAAGACCAGGCTGGCCAACATGGCAAAACCCCATCTCTACTAAAAACACACACACACACACACACATACACACACACACAAATTAGCCAGGTGTGGTGGCAGGTGCCTATAATCCTAGCTACCTTGGAGTCTGAGGCAGGAAAATTGCTTGAACATGATAGGCAGAAGCTGCAGTGAGCCAAAGTGTGCCATTGCACTCAAGCCTGGGTGGCGGAGTGAGACCCTATCTCAAAAAAACAAAACAAAACAAAACAATAAGCAGAATAAATAAACCATACTAGGTTTTCCATCTTGCTTGGGAAGAGGTTACTGAATATTTACTTACACTTATTTAAGCTTTGTTAGAAAAATTTGTAGTTAACATTGCATGCTCAAATGTTAGAGAAACCACTAAAAGAACAGAAATATGAAATCTATAGCTTCCACATTAACAGAGAAAATATTTGAAATAAAAAGTTAGAAATTCAACAAGGGTCAGGTAAGAAATAAACAGAAAAGAACATGTAAAATTTTAAAACACAGCATCTATCTTAAAATACATATTCACTATAGGCACATATAAACATGGTTAGAAAAAATACAACCTAAATTCAGGATGGCGTGGTGTAGGAGACTAGGATAACGGGCACTTCAACGCTACCAGAAAAAGAGATTGGAAGCAAATAATAGCAAACATTAACATTCATTAAGCCTGATTGGTGCAGACATGCATTTTACTATATTATTCACGGACTTCTCTGAATAATTGAATAACACGCTTTTTAAAAAATAAAGTATATTATTTTCCATACATGGCTATTGAGTATTTGAAAAATGTTATTTGAACCCCATTGAATAATAGGCACTTCTTCAAAGAAGTTAAAACATATTTGCAAAATTTTCAAAGTTTATGTCACAAAAGATATCTCTTCCAAATAAAAAGGAAATGTAAAGAATTAGTTATGTTAATCTGAGATTTTCATGATAATAAAACATACTGATATATTTATATGCTAATAATATGTAACTAATTTTTTTCATGTGTGTGCAACAAATGTTATTAATAATATTTTCCCATGTAAACTTTTGGTCAAAATTACAGAAGTTAAAACAACAACAAAAGTTATAGCCACAATTTTAGCATATCTAAGTACAACGTTCATTTAAAACTTTTAGAAGTAGCATGAGAGATTTCACACATATTTGCTTAAGCCAGAATAAAACATTCCTGAGAACATCTTTAAGAAAAAACAACCCCGTCTCTACTAAAAATACAAAAAAATTAGCCGNTCTTTATTGGATTAAGGGACTAATCTCAGCTTAAAATTTAGGTCAATTAACAGCTTATATTCCTTCTTTCTCTCTGGCAAAAATTTATTATCCAACTTATTTAATTTATATTCTAATAATTTAGTGCTACATTTTATTCTCATTTTTTTCTAGAGACTATATCTTCAGTAATTATTTATTTCATTGATGTTCACTTGTATAAAGCATTTAGGCTTTGATATGCAAAACTGAACTTAGACTCCTATCATAGTAATATGTGTTTGGTGTTTATAAACTTGATTTATCTTTTGAGAGTTCTGCCCAGAGATTGTGGTAAGATGGTTTTCTGATGAGTGTTTTTTCTTCCTTTTACATTTTCTTTAAATAACACTTAAATACTCTTAATATGTGTCATGTTTTTTTTAAATAAAATTAATCTTATCAATCTTTCCTGATATCAGACCAGTTTATCTAAAGAAAATATGTTATCTGATCATATTATAACTAAACAGCAGGAAAGAAAGAAGTTGAAGAACCTACTGAAGCTTTAAAAGATTGTAGAATTGTATCTCGACTTGCATCTTTCCTTTCTACCTTCAATTGTCACTTTTGACAACAAAAATTAACATCAATAAAATAAACAATATATGACTATTCATATTTTATCAGGTGTGTAAATAATTTAACCTTTTCCAAACAGAGGTCTGACCTTTGACCTTGGCTTCTAGGAGGTAATCTTGAAGTAAGGTGTGGGGTGGGAGCTTTAAGTCACAACAACCATGTGATTTAGGCTGTGGGTTTTGAGTCACAGGGTATCAGCTGGACCTCCTGAGGGTCTGAAAACAGATCAGCCGTTTAGGTGGCCAACTGTGTCTACATGATGGAGCCTCAACAAAGGCTGTGGACACTGAGGTTCAGGAGAGCTTCCCTCATCTGGCAATACTCCAAGAATGTTGTTACATATTAATACTGGGACTACATGTTACATATTAATACTGGGACCCCTGTGTAGACAATGGAAGCTCCATGTTTGGAACTTTCCTGGACTCTGCCCATCTTCTTTTGGCTGATTTTAATGTGTACTGTTTAGCTGCAATAAAGTATAACCAGGAGCACAATGGATTTCAATTTCTTTGAGTCTTTCTAGCAAATTGCCAAAACTGAAGATGGTTTTGGGAACCATTCAAAGTTATACCAGGTAAAATAAAAATATTTAAGGCATGCTCATGCATGCAATTATAAGCTTATATTTCTTACCATAGCTTGTCTACAAAGGAAAAGTATTGTTGATTATACATTTAATATGTACATGGAGAAGAATATTGTCTACAAATCAATTTTAATTCTAATTACGTATTTTGATGAATATTCCACATATTTAAAAATTGCTTAACCAGTGCAGTTTAAAGTGTTTTAAAAAAGGCAACCTTGCTTAATATTGATAACACAAGGTAACTGGTAGATATTTCAAAGACTACTTTTATATGTGTTTTAGCAGTAATTTTGTTGACTTTCACTGGAAATCCACCTTTACAGCAGAAAATTTGGCAGATGTTTTTGTTCAGCAGGGTTTTTTTTTGACAACTATGTATGAAAAGCTATTTTTTCACCTTTCACAGGGACTGGTCAAAGGCTGACGTTTGCTTTTGGTGACATTGCGTTAATTGTCTCCCATGAGACTGCTAGGGTGCTGAAGGCAAGTTAACATTTCCTGACTTTCACCTCCTCCTGAGTCCATGATTCCTGCCTTACATTAGTACTGTTTATGCCTGCAGCATGGCTGCCTGCTACCTTCTCTGCTTTGCTAAGACTTCCTCTTTCACCTTTTACTTAGTCATGTCTACTGAATTGATGAGAAAAAGCGTCCAGTTGCTTTAGTTTAGTTAGTGTGGTTGATGTTAGATGGGGAGTGGTGTGCTTTAAAGAAAGAGCGGGTTTGTAGAAGGTAAATCTCTTGCTTGAAACTCTGTGGCCCTTTTGTTTGATGCCTTATGTTCACTTAGCAGATTATTGCTGCTTCATTATAGTTGTTTTCTGTGTACATTCTGGCCTTTGATCTCAAATTACTTACAAACAGACTGAGCAGATATCTTAATAGTCAGACAACAACACTTCACTCTTGGATTTTTTAAAAAAAGATACATAAAGCTTAAAACCTGTAGGAAGCCAGAGGGAATGAGGAATAAAAAAAACGCTATGATCTTGTACTTTTCTTGTATTACTTTATCAGTGTTTTCTTTCCCAATAAGCCAAAGATTGTCTCTATTTAATTACTTTTTCATAGATGAATGTATGTCTTTCTCTCAAGATGTCTTTCTATTTTGTTCCCTTCTACTTTGTTCTGTAGGAAATGACACTCCCTCATACCACTGATTTTGCTATTAAAAGACACAGTTACTGGTGTGTCTGTGCACACATGTGTGTACAGAATGAAGGTACTAGGACTGTTCTAAAATAGTAAAGGCTAAACATAGTATTCTCTTGATTAAAGTCCTTCAAAATCCCCAATAGCAAGTGCAAAACCTCAGATCCTTGGCATGACATTTAATGCATTTTATGGTCTGGCACTTAGACCCACTTTTCCAGCCCCATAAGAAAGAGTTCACAGTCACAATAATTATTTGTGAATACACTGACACGCTCCACTATCATACAAAACAACATTTTTTGTAGTTGATAGGTTAAAACCCTGAAAAGGATTTTTTCTCTTTTTGCCTTCTTAGTGGCTGTCTCTTTCTCCTTTGCCCACAACATCTTGATATTTTTATTTGGACACTGCACTCTTCTGTTACTTTGGGTAGCACTGGTCCCCTGCCTGACTTAACACATCACCATATCCTATTCCTCTGGACATAGTAAATAGTTAATGGACTTATTTAGGTCACAGAATGAAAGCAAGTCCCACAATATCTGTAGGAGAATCTAGAAGCAATACTCTTCCCCTCTTGCTTATCCCCAATGGTACTGTGTTAGAATAGGAGGACTGTAACTGGGTTATTACTTTGCTACTATGGAGAAGGAATTAGAGTTTTTGTGTGTTAGTAGTGGTGCCTGAGATGAAGCTGATACCATGGACAATAGATAGGGAAAAAAATATGATTCAGTGGCACATAGAGTGATACTGAATGAGCAGTTACATCAAACTTCACCTGAATTCAGTGCCTCTGAGTCTAGGCAGTTACACAGACAATATATTCCTTTTCTTAGGCATTTTAAGGTTTCATCTGACACTTAAATGTATAGTCATTACAGTCTCACAAACCACTGCTTAAAATTTATGCAATGTGCAATATAAGTATAAAAGTTACTTTATTAATAAAATTTTTTTATATGAATTAGGCAGAAATGAACATTTCACTTCACCATTATAGAAATCGCATAGATTAATGAACCTCACCGGGCTTTATGAATTTACAAATCTTAACTTACGGCAAGGGCTGATGAGCTGTGCTCAACAGTCAACGCAGCACAAATGTTTTTCATTGTGCTTTTTTGGTGGCCTGGATTCGTTTCCTACTGACTTATTCTTGTCCACTCCTTGCTTCACCTGCTGCATCTCTCTTACTCACTTATGCACTACAGCAAGATCCTGACAGGGGACTGAAAAAACAAATCAGAAAACCAGCATCCCATTTTAGCTGGTTGGATATAATACAAATAAATTCACTATCCAGTAGAATCAATCAGTAGAATAAAGTCATTATAAAAGTATGTCCCACTTGCTTGTTTTCTCTTCCAGACAGGCTAAATATTTAATAGGCATCTAGGTGTTATTTATTCGTTTCTATTAGGTCCTTCTGACACCCAATCCTACATTGTGATGGGCAATTAAGGTAAATATACACTTAAGGGAGAAAACTTTGCTTCTGGGAAACTGTTTTCACACCAATCCCAGTTCAATTGAGTTATGGCTTAAACATCTCTTGCATAAAATCTTTATTTATAGGTGTTAGATATACTTTAAACTATTTGTATTCTCTCTTTCATGAGAAAATCAGAGCTTCTGGTTTGTAGGGAACCTTTTTTTCCCTGACAATATGCAATTAATATTGTTATCGATTTTGTTATCTACTGTGGTGTTGTTGCTTATTAAAGTTTCTTAGTAGTTCCGTGATTGCTTGCCTGAAATAAATCACAACTACACAATTGTTTAGTATGCTTTAAATACTTGTACTTCTTTTATGTGGTTCATATAAATTTTACTTGGTTATGAAATTTTCATGGAGGGCTCACTTGTAAACATTTTAAGGCTTTAAAACAGTGGAAACTGGATAATTAGTATAGCCCGAAAACAATGAAGTTGATAAATTACATTTTAGCCAACCCACGTAATTACAGTGGCCATGTTTCTCTAACTCCTAATAACAACAGTAATAGTAACAGCCAATACCTATTAAATGTTTACTATGTGCCAGGCATTGCTGTATGTTCTTTACTTGGAAAAATTCATTTAAGCCTCAAAACAATCCTTTGAATTTGGCAGCATTATTTTCCCAATTTTGGAGATGAAGAAACTAAGGCCATGGAGGTTAAGTAGCTTGCTTAAGGCTTGATGGTAATAAGTAACTAACAAGGAAAATTGCAAGTCCCAACTTCTTTTTTTTTTTTTTTTTTTTTTTTTTTTTTTTTTTT